>NC_053160.1:116684338-116932702 GCF_016835505.1 Polypterus senegalus | reverse complement strand
CAAATTTCAGCCTTCTACCTACACGGGAAGTTGGAGAATTAGTGATGAGTCAGTGAGTGAGTGAGTGAGTGAGTCAGTGAGGGCTTTGCGTTTATTAGTGTATATATATATATATATATATATATATATATATATATATATATATATATATATATATATATATAAAATAAATAAAGTTATAAAGTCTATCTGTGTATTCTAATAAAAACACAGAAAACAGCACAGTCTGCTAACAAAACAGGCTAAAAACTATGCACTTGTTAACATCACAAACTAAACAGAAAAATTAAATAGTTATAAAACAAATGACACATTTTATATCAAGAGATCCCAAATGTGATCCTGACAACACATTTTATAAAACCTTTCTTTTAAGTTAACCTGAATTGTCAATATATATATTGGTTCCATTTAAAAAAACAAATCTCACCTGCAGTAGACGGAATGTCCGCTGAATTTTCTTTTTGATTAAAGCTCTTAACAGAAGTAAAAATTGAATAAATGTTAACTAATTACGTGGAGGTTACAAAATTGATACATTAGGTCATACTGTCAGTGATTTGATTATTCCTGTCATTACTCAAAACAATGAGGTTTGAAGACTTTTTTCAAAGTTTCAAGCAAATACTGAAGATAATAATTTCCCAATCACATTTACCTAAAAACATTTTCCTGAAAAATGAACTAGCTTTACTTTGGGTGGGAGGTTGTTTCTCCTCCATAAATAGAAAATTCAATTCAGTTTATTTTTCTAGAGCACTCTTCACTGAGTGCAGGTGCAGTGCACTGTGAGAAGCTAACAGACAGATACAATTACAAATGACTAATTTCAATATGAGTACAAATAAAGACATAGATTTATTTAAACACACAAAACCCAGATCCAATTTTCCTCCTTGGCATTAACCCTGAGCATGACTCGGACTTAGAATTCCATATAAATATAGCTAAACCCGAGTCAGACTTGGGTGATGTGTAATCATCCACTTTATGATGTTAAGCCCAAATAACTCTCAAGATAGTATTATTCTGCCATCTTGTGGATGAAATGACATCAGGCTGCATAAAATCAAGAATATTTCAATAAATTCTGCCATTTTATAGTAACTCTGTGGTAACTCATCAATATTCACAAGTGGGGCAAAGCCTTCAACCAAAAACATATTGGCTAACAAAAAAAAAAACTATAAAGCCAGTTGTTGAACAAAGTGAAACTGAACTATTGCTTGAATCAGTGGTAGTAATAATGGTAATGTGAATTGGTCATCAGTTGCTGACACGATTGGGGAAACTGATGCATATGGTACTGTACAACTGAACCACCAGGGCCTGTTGAATTTGGTTGCTTGAAGCTTCATTGTGGTGCAACAATAACTTAAGAGCAAAAAGAAAAAATGATTGTGATCAAGTGCAGCACAAAAAACAGACATTAGTCCCTACCAAAAAATAAGAAAAGCTGCAAAAAGTTACACATTTATACTGTTCTGATTGCAATGTCGGGCTGTGCTTTCGTGACGCTTTCAAAACATTTCACATGAAGGACAAGTACTAAATCTGCATCAATAATGCAGTGGACACTAGGCATTCCTTTTCTACTGTATTTATGTTGATGTTTTGGTATTTACATGTTTCTATTATACATAATAGATTTTTTATTTGTAGTTGAAAAAAAAATTCAATGTTTTTGGCTAATTTTTCTAGCGGTAGATATAGCACTATGGAGACTACCATAAATGGAGATCAACAATATCTGTTCTTTTATAAATTATGACCAGCTTGGTAAACCTTTTCATCTTCTGAAACCTTTATCTCAAACATTTTAAAATTTTGAATTACCTTCAAATAAAAGTTATGCGTTTTGTAGAACATTCAGAATTAATAAGGTTATTGCTTCTTATGACTGTAGAAAGGGTTCCAGATTGATCATAATAAGTTCATCTATAGACACATAAACAGACATCATTGCTGGAAAAGGTCAAATCATGTACAGGGAGGAAAAAATTGTGCACATCTATCCATCCACCAATTTTCAATCTCTCTTAAATTTAAAGTGATGTGGGTGGGATTCTATCGTCAACAGATTTTGTTACCAGCCAAGAAATTACCCTAGATGTGGTGCCAGAATTACTTTCAGGTCAACCTTAACAAATGGAAAACATGAAACCTCCACACTGGATCTGACTATGCTGGCATTTGAACCCAGTCTTCTGTTTATATGAGACTGAAAGTTTCTAATTAAAAGGATTATAATATTACATTTTCAATGAAGATGTCCTCTTAAAAATATTAAAATTCATTGCAGATTATTTTGCTTTTTTTATGAAAATGTAATTACATATTAAAAGTACAAAAGACTAAGAGCTCTTTTCAGCCTTTACATATGTAAATGATAGCTGTAGAGCAAAACTTCTACATTATTTATGAACACAGAATTACCGCAAAGCAAAAACATTTTTTCCCATTTTATTTAATGTAACAGCATCTGTGCAACCCAGAGATAGAGCACTAGTTCATTATTCCAAATTTCATAACTTCAAAGATCGAGCTCCCTAGGCACTCAAAGGACAAAGGAATCTTTATTTACAGATATCAATGTCCTACAATGTGTATATTAAAACTTTTATACCATGACAAAACAACCCACACCACACAACTGTGACCCCAAAGTTTGTACCAACATTGCTGCGAGGCTATACACCAGGCATCTGCTTTGCTATTGAAACTATTCTTGCTGCACTCTAAGTTGAAATATTAGAGCTGAAGTGCCAAGGACTATCTGGTTACTCTAGGAGTAGCAACCCCCTATTATACAGGTATGCCATCCAAGGTGACACCCATTGTGACCACTGGGTAAGCTCAAGGACTATTCCACCTACTGTTATTCAACAAAAACATCTCTTTCAGCCATGGGACAGTTTCTTTCTTTGCACATGATCTTATGACTGGGGTACATTACATTGAAAAGTCCACACTGTTGATGATCAGTGATGATCATTGACATCATTGCCCCCGTCTTTTACCTGAATTATGTGTTTGAAGCATAAACAAACGTGAATTCAAGTGTCCTCAGCAGGACTGGTTGAGCATAAAGATATTTGAAAGTCATGAAGAATGTGCCAAAAGAAGCTGAAAAATTGTAGTACACAATAGCATTTAGTTCAGTCATTTGTGGCTTGAGTATTACGTTCCCAACCACGTAAATTTCTTCAGTCCAAACTTACATTGTTGTTGGTTACTGTGCAAGCTGGACTCTTGAATGCATTCCTTTAAATTTTCCAAAAACCTTGGCATTTCTGGGATTCTGTTGGGAAATCCCACTCAGAAGTTCCACATTTTCTGAAAATTCTCCTACTTGCTATTTTTGCTGTCAATTCTCTGTCTATAGCATGTCATCCTTTTAAAACCTGGACCCCAGTTGTTCTGCAACAGTAACAAAATGTTATTAGCTGAACTGTTATCCAATATTTAAAGATAAATGTGTTTTTGTGTGCTATACAAATCAACACCGGTAAACTTATCTTTGGCAGATTTTACACAGATTCCCCATTTATACAGATGAAGGCCACAGGCTATGCTTCATTAAATAATTTGACTGCACATCTGCTTTATTAGCGAAGTGCCCCTTGGAGGCATTTTTGGGACTTAGCTCAAGTATGTAAAGTTGCTGCCTGTGGTGGATTTAATAGTAGCAAACCGAACATTTTCTCCACAGGCAATTTATTTAGTGACTACAACTGAACATTATTCCATTAATACATGAAGTGTACTTATAGTTACTTGTATTTTGATTAGATTATACCTATGCCAAATGTTAAAAGCTTCCAGTCCAATTGAAAAGACAGATTTTTGGCTTTCAAATATACATGACCTTACTTTTCTGGGATGACTTAATTCTGGGATATAGCTTTGTAAAAGGAAGGAAATGACACGTCCCCTCCTCTTTACCACCCACAAACAGTAGACTCACTGACCCACAAGGAGACACGTCTCTCACCTAAATTATCCCTCGTATCAAACAAATTAATAATTAATCGATAAACTGAAATACAAAACAAGATCAGTCATTTGGAATTTATTAGCATAACAGGCAAAAGAGAGACAATATAGAAGCAGATCAAAAACAGTGAAAACCTGATAATTCAAATTTTACAAGGTTAGAACCTAGTTCTCAAATATTATTGAATCTAGAAATAACCTAAATGCATATTCAAAATGTTAACCATAAATGACCAGCAATCCAAAAATTGAGATCTGGAACAGACAACAAAAGAAAGTAGATGGATTTAACAAAACCAAGATTCTTTCAAATGGACTTTAGCATTGTGGAGCACAAGCATTGCCTTAGCAAAAGGCTAGTGTTAATTCTTTGTAGGCCTCAGATGACTGTCATGATTAGTATTGTAGCAACCTCAGTGTCTGGACCTGTCAGGAACACAGTGCTCAGGTACCTGGAGAAGCCAGCTATAATGCAACACCTTGGGTACTGACATGCCACTTAGAGAGCACTTCACTTGTGAATCCTGGTCACATCACCACCAGCGAACCTCAGATTTGGACACTATGTGTGGCATGTGCATTGCTCTTAACCTTGGATGAGTAGAGTGAGGCTAGTTTCGTTCCTCCATTTTGTGCACACTGTCTCTGTATACAGTATATTATTTTTGTGGTATCATTTCAATATGAGAAATTATACATTTTTAATTTCAGAAACTACTTTTATTATAACTATCACCCAACTTCTTGTTTAAATAACATATCACTGACTCCTCTCTTTTCATCTCTCCTAGTCAATTATACACACTGATCAGCCAAATTAAAATCACTTACAAGTGAAGTCAATAAAATTGATAATAATCCTTACAATGGCACCTGTCAAGGGGTGAGATACATTAGGAACCAAGTCAGCTGTCAGTTCCAGAAGCAGGAAAAACAGGCAACCTAAGGATCTGAGTGACTTTGACAAGGGCCAAGCTGTGATGGCTAGACATTGACTTCTTTCTGCTAAGCGTAAAACTAGTTCAGGAATGATTTGAGGAACAGGATAGAGTTCAAGGGGATATGCTTGAGTTCAGCTGTGGGATGTGCTGGAAAAACAAGCTTGATCCATGAAGGCCAGACCTCACAACTGACAGGATGTAAAGGACCTGCTAATAATGGTCCTGGTGCCTGATACTACAGGCCAACTTCAAAGGTCTTTTGGAGACAATGCACTATGTGTCAGAGCAGTTTATGTTGCATTAAGGAGACCTACACAATATATTCACCTGGCCTTAATGTTGTAGCTAATCATGATATATTCATTTGTACAGTGCCACCTGCTCTCTAAAACTAATAGTTTTATTTAACCATTTGCTTAGTCATAATAAACATTTGATACATCTATGTAATGCTTTTCTCACTACTCAAAGCACTTTTCATAGTTAGTGGACAGGCACTTCAAACACCACTAATATGTAGCATCCACCTGGATGATGCGATGATATCCATTTTTGTGCCGGTTTGCTCATTAAACATTAGATATAAGGTGGTGAAGTGGTCAGAGAAAGATTTAGAGACAGGATGATTAGAGAGCCAGAATAACTAGGCCATGGAGGACAATATTCTGGACTTTGGAATACATGCTGCTCTTTAGGATAAATGCCCAGGGATCTTATGACCTCAGACAGTCAAGCCCCCAGTTTTGTCTAATCCAAATGTCGGTGACATTTTTACAGCCTTGTCCTCATCACTGCACTGGGGCATTGAGATTCACACAAGGACCTCAGGGTAAGTGCCTCCTGCTGGCATCATCACCACTTCTTCCAGCAGCAACCAAAGTTTTTTCCAGATGGTCTCACATCAAAGTACTGGTCAGGTCTGATCATGCTTAGGATCTGGTGGATGACCTGTTCTGAAGTGCATGTAGTAAGCCTACTGGTTATCAGTGAAGGCAAATAGTCTTTTTCAAAAATGAAAATTTAAAAACATTGCCTTCTCAGATTTCAAATTACTTTTTGCTTGTACTTTTATGCTTCTGCTTTCCTGACATAAGACTTAAAAGAGAGTCAGGTTACCTGCCTGATGTTGTCATTATTTGGTTATCTAGGAGATAAGAGTATTCTTTGGTTTGATCTAATTTGCACAGTGTTTATTTTGATCTATAAAAAGACATTAACATTATTAACAGCGATTTTTGGACTTGATTGTTTTCATTTAGGAATAAGAAACGACATTGTAGTTGGAGTAAATTCTCCCAGCAATTGGAAGCTGAATAAGCTTTTTCTTTATTGGTATTTGACACTTTGTTGTTTATTTTTCCTGATTATGTTGTTTTTCTTGTTATCCAAAATGGGCAAACAAAGAAGATCAGTGGAAATATTATGTTTCTGATCTAGTCTTTTATTTCATAAGAATCATTAATATCAATTAGAATTTGATCTTAAACCTTCCTTTCTGAAGCTATATATTTTTAATATAGTTAACTATAAGGATTGGTTTCTTTATTAGAAAATTTCTAAAGATATTTTTTTGTAGTTAAAATCACAAGATGTTTCAAAGGGTTTTCAAAAAGTATGTAAAGAAATTATGGTAGCCTAAACAATGCGAATGTCCTGTCTTGTGGTAATTTGTGCTAACACCACAGAGTTCCCTTTAACATCTTCATGGACATGCCTCAGTTTGTCAACTTTGGATCACCTGATTAATGTTCACTGTTAAACAGCAATGCCACAACACTAGCATCACTGCTGATGTCAGTCACAACCAATGTTCCCTCTAAGCTAAGCGCGTGAGCGATCGCTCAAACGAATTCAGAGCGTCGCACATACTTCCCGCCGATCGCTCATTCCGACGGCGTCGCTCGTACTCATCGCGAAAATTGGTGCTCATAAATTTTTGGCTTAAACAAAATGTCGCTCATAAACAATGTTTTTTGCTCACTATATGCTACTCCTTAGAGGGAACATTGGTCACAACATGTACTGGTTATTCACTTAACCTGACCCAAAAACAAAAAGGCAAGTGTTTTAGCCAAGTAAGGAGGCTGGCTAGCTGGCTGGCTGGCTGGCCGGTTGGATGGATGGATGGATGGATGGATGAATGGATAGATAGATAGATAGATAGATAGATAGATAGATAGATAGATAGATAGATAGATAGATAGATAGTTCCATCTATATCCTCTGGGGGAAACTGCTTTTTATAGAACCTCAAAAAATAAATTAATTAGTGCTGTTACATTATGGCAGATAACACCCTCTCAAATACACAGTAGGATGACTAAGAAGAAAGAAAACTTCTTATTCGGCCAAAGATAAAAAGAGCAGTCACAGTCACAATGAGGTTGGTATGAAGCAGTCCCAGTAGCTTTATTTGACACTTCTGCTTTATTACAGGTATATGTTAGCTGAAAGTACTCTTAGTGTGTCAGAGAGTGGATGTGCGGCAGAGTTCATAATGGCACTAAGTCTTGCTTTAATTTTTTCCTTCACTGTGACCTCCAGGTGGTCCAAAGTGTGTCCCATAACTGAGCCTGCCTTTATAATTAGTTTGTTGATTCAGTGGGCCTCTCTTGAAGTGATGATGCTAGTCCAGTAGAATACAGCACAGAAAATCATATTGGCCATTACAGAGTTAAAGAACATGTGAAGTATGTCAATAACACATTAAAAGAACTCAGTCTCCTAAGAAAAAAAGAGTCTGCTCTGCCCTGTCTTATATAGTTCCTCTGTGTTATTCAAAAAGAACTAAATACTCTGTATGTCTAAGATTTGGAACATTTAATTGGAGTGATTCAGACTTAATAAGTCATGCATAATAATTGGCAAAGCCCATAAAGCCCACTTTTTGTCATTGAGGACACTTCTTCTGGTCCAAAATGACTTTTAATTATATTATAGAAATAATTAATTAAATACAGAAACCCTTAACCTTGTGAAATTCAATTTTTTTAAATTTAGCAAAATAATTGATTCTTTCTAAGACAAAATAAAACAACCATCAGTTGACGATGAGGCTTAAAATTCTAAGAAATAAGTTAGAAATGTACAGTACATATGGTGTAACTTTCAGGTGTGTTTGGGGCCTTTACTGATTTGAAAGTTGGAGCCATTTTATAGTTGCTTCATCATTTTCCATTATGAAAAATATTTTTTGTAATGCTGAGTTATTTTTAAAAACAGCAGCAATAATAAGATGCAATTACATGTCTTAGTAGATTACATTACATTACATACTTTTGAATAGTACAATGTCATGTCATTGAAAACATTGTCCGAATAGGCCCGTAGAGGCTCAATAGCTTTCATAGAAAGCAGATTCCATTTCAAGTGATATACAGTACCTCCAGAAAGTATCCAGACTCCTACATTAACATTTTACGTTGCATCGTTATGCAAAATTTAAGTTCTTTTTTCTCTTCATCAGACACTACCTAATACCTCTTCAATGATAAAGTGAAAACAAGAATTTTTGCAA
Organism: Polypterus senegalus; assembly: GCF_016835505.1. Lineage (NCBI taxonomy): Eukaryota > Metazoa > Chordata > Cladistia > Polypteriformes > Polypteridae > Polypterus > Polypterus senegalus. The sequence goes on along the minus strand of NC_053160.1, from coordinate 116,924,248 downwards.
ATTAATGAAACACTGAAAGGCACATCTCTCCTCCACCATGACAACACAACACTGCCAAGCTGAACAGTGGTCACCATTCATCAATCTGGCGTTGAGTTAGTGGAGACGACATCCCCTCTTTATTCCACTAACTTGGCACCCTGTGATTTTTGGTTGTTGTCAAAAATCAAAGAACCTCTGCATGAGAAAGTTTTCTTAAACTTGCATAAAGCTTTTTGAAGCTGTGAATGTGGAGTTGGACAAATTAAATCAATTGATTGATAATAAATGAACTTTCAGGTGGTTGAAAAAAATTATATTCTCAGATTTTTTTCCTTGAAAGGCTCAGGACTTTCTAAATACCCTTGTATAGAACAGTCACACAGATGGGGCAGGAGAAGGTGAAGTGTTTGTTAAAAAGATTTAAAAATATCGATGCTAAACATTGACGTTAGAGACTTTAGCAGATAACAGTTGTAATAATGAGGAGGAACACAGATAAAGTGTTGGGGTACCGTGGTGATCCCTGTATAATTAGCACTCCATAAGTTAGAGACAAAATCTAAATATAAGCGTTGTTGAGACGTGAGATTATTTCACTTAGGAGCACAGAAAGGGGCGAGTTCAGGTGTTTTCTTAAATGAAGCAGATTTTCATTTGACCATATTTTGATTTATTACAAAGTAATTTGTGTTTAAGACTAGGAAATTTTGGCACAAAAAATATCTTATTACACATTTGCAATATGGCCAGATTTCTTTTTGGTGTACCATTGTCATCTTTTCAATACATACTAGAATAACTTAGAGACTTCGTGCAGCAAAGCAGTGGGTCCAGATGGAGTATCACCACGACTGCTGAAGGCCTGTGCGCTGGAGCTTGGGAGTCCTCTACAGCGCATCTTTAACCTGAGCCTGGAACAGGGGAGAGTCCCGAGGCTTTGGAAAACATCTTGCATCACCCCAGTCCCAAATGTATCATGTCCTAGTGAGCTGAATGACTTCCGGCCTGTCGCTCTAACGTCACATGTGATGAGGACCATGGAGCGGCTGCTGCTTCACCACCTGAGGCCACAGGTCCGCCACACCCTTGACCCTCTGCAGTTCACATACCAGGAGAAGGTGGGAGTGGAGGATGCCATCATCTATAGAGTGGTCTAGATCTAATTATGCAATTTTCATTATGCTGTAACTTACTAAGTCTACTACATAAAGAATCACCTGAAAAATCCCAGACCATCAAGAAGTGTGCGAACTGACGACATGAAGAATCATCTTTGCGCCGAAATGGAATCGTCCCCCACATAAATCAAAGTCATCCAGACGATCTGGATCTACATAATTTGATCTGGACCACCTTGTATATACTACACCGATCCCTCTCCCACTTGGACAGAGGCAGTGGTGCTGTAAGAAGTATGTTTCTGGACTTCTCTAGCGCCTTCAACACCATCCAACCTCTGCTCCTCAGGGACAAGCTGACAGAAATGGGAGTAGATTCATACATGGTGGTATGGATCGTGGACTATCTTACAGACAGTCCTCAGTATGTGTGTCTCGGGAACTGTAGGTCTGACATTGTGGTCAGCAACACAGGAGCGCCGCAGGTGACTGTACTTTCTCTGGTCCTGTTCAGCCTATATACATCGGACTTCCAATACAACTCGGATTCATGCCACGTGCAAAAGTTCGCAGATGACATTGCTATCGTGGGCTGCAATAGGAGTGGGCAGGAGGAGGAGTATAGGAACCTAATCAGGGACTTTGTTAAATGGTGCGAATCAAACCACTTACATCTTAACACAAGCAAAACCAAGGAGCTGGTGGTGGATTTTAGGAGACCCAGGCCCCTCCTGGACCCCATGATTATCAGAGGCGACTGTGTGCAGAGGGTACAGACCTATAAATACCTGGGAGTGCAGCTGGATGATAAATTGGGCTGGACTGCCAATACTGATGCTCTATACAAGAGAGGACAGAGCCAACTATACTTTCTTAGAAGACTGGCCTCCTTCAACATCTGCAATAAGATGCTGCAGATGTTCTATCAGATGGTTGTGGCGAGTGCCCTCTTCTACGCGGTGGTGTGCTGGGGAGGCAGCATAAAGAAGAAGGATGCCTCACGCCTGGACAAACTGGTGAGGAAGGCAGGCTCTATTGTAGGCATGGAGCTGAACAGTCTGACATCTGTGGCAGAGCGATGGGCGCTGAGCAGACTCCTGTCAATCATGGAGAATCCACTGCATCCACTGAACAGGATCATCTCCAGACTGAGGAGCAGCTTCAGCAACAGACTGCTGTCACTGTCCTGCTCCACTGGCAGACTGAGGAGATCGTTCCTACTCCACACTATGCTACTCTTCAATTCCACCTGGAGGGGGTAAACGTTAACATTATACAAAGTTATTGTTTGTTTTACCTGCACGGGTGGCTGCCCCAACTTTTATCACTCTTTAATTTAATATTGTTCTTTATCAGTATGCTGCTGCTGGAGTATGTGGATTTCCGCCGCTGTGTCATCAGTTACGGAGGGTCAGTTCAGAAGCTCACCGTAGCGTCCTACCTGATCCTCCACACCCCCTTGGGTTTAATAAAGTATCTATCTGGGAAGAAGAGGCTCTTCCCTCCACAAACATACTGGATATATCGCGCAGTTACGCGATAGATTTGGAAAGATTCGCCTGTCCTTAAAAGTCACATGGAGGAGGCTCAAGCAGCACAGGCCCGGTACTACAACCGCGCACGTCTCTTCGGGAGTTCCGCCGGAGATCGGGTCATGGTCCTAGTGCCTACCTCCCACTCTAAATTGCTTGCCCACTGGCAGGGCCCCTCTGAAGTTAAGGAGAGGAAGGGACTGGTCGACTATTTGGTGAGTCAACCCAATCGCCGGCCAAAGGAGCGGGTTTATCATGTGAACCTGCTGAAACCGTGGAAGGACAGGGACCCCGATCCCTCCTCCGCCAGCCCCGCCACTCTTCGCCACACACACGACCTTAACTTCGCACGGACTTAAGTCCCAGACAGCGGCAGGAGCTGGAAACAGTTATCCGGACCGCTCGGGAGGTAGTCAGTGAGAACCCCGGAAGGACCTCTCTGATTGAGCACAACATCGTGACAGAGCCCGGGTTGTTGTCCGAGAACGCCCGATCGCCTTCCCGAGGCAAAAAGGCTATCAAATATTTAGGCTACCTGGTGGGTCGGGTACCGTAAGGCCACAGTGCTCCAAAATTGATGCCATTCTGAAATGGCCCGTCCCAACCAAGCGGCAGGTCCAAGCCTTTCGGTTAGCGGGTACTACCGCCGGTTTGTACCCGGTTTTGAGAGAGGCGCCTTTGACTGATTTAACAAAGAAGAGGGCCCCAACATTGTGGTATGGACTGAAAAACAGGCGCTGCATTTGGTGACTTAAAGCAGGCCCTTACGCCCACACCTGTTTTGATGGCACCTAACTTTTCTTTGCCTTTCATCCTCCAGACGGACGCTTCGGACACAGGCCTGGGCGCCGTGCTGAGCCAAAGCGTCGATGGTGTGGAGCACCCCATCATGTTCCTGAGCCGGAAACTGTTGGACCGGGAGACCAGGTATGCTGCGGTGGAGAGGGAGGCTCTGGCGATTAAATGGCGATTACTCAGCTGAGGTACTACCTGTTGGGCCGGAATTCACCCTTGTCACGGACCATGCACCCTACAGTATCTATCTATCTGACCTGCAGCCGTACAATCTATCTATCTATCTATCTATCTATCTATCTATCTATCTATCTATCTATCTATCTATCTATCTATCTATCTATCTATCTATCTATCTAATGTCAAAAGAAATCATAAGAAAAATATTGGAAATTGAAAACATACCAATTGTATGATGGAGCTGCTGCAACAGTTTGGAGTAATGCATAAATTCTTCATAGAAGTAAAAGAAGAGGGAGAAAGAGACACATTCATTTAGACATTCTGTCACCAGAAGCAAATTTCCCAGTCAGCTTTTGCAATCTCCTAAATGTATTAGTGAATGGCTTGCAATGCTACATCTGACTCTTGACAGCAATTGATTAGCAAACTTTTGTCAGAATATGCAGTATGACATGTCAGTGTCAGTGATGATTTGAGAGATTACTTCTATACCAATGTTATTCTCATTTTATGCAATATTTCATGAGAAACAAAAACTCCACATTGGTTATGTCAGTCTAGTATAACTCCTTTATCAAGTTTACAAGAGACCTGTGCCACCATATGTGTGCGTGTTTTTTTTTTTAATAATTCAAGGCATCTTGACAGGTCCTCAGTTTAAAATGCTAGGTCAAAAATATGATTCTGAAAGTGAAAAGTAGTTTTTAATCACGTGAGCTGCAGTGGAAACCTTTACAAGATTTTTTTTCTCTACATCAATATTACATGGCCTCCACATCCCTATCCCTAGAATTAGGTGATAACTTCATAGTAATTATTACAGTATTGAAAAGTATGGAATGTACTTGAGTATTATTTTTCAATAATGAACTGTTTGGATTTTCAATTTCTTAAATGTTGACAAAAGCAGATCTACCAGAATCTAGAAATAACTTCAAACATTCCTTTCCCAATAACCTCCTGATGCAGCTAAGCGAAATACATCATACAGTATGTAGTATCCCAATATTGTTTGAAGTTATTTTTAGATTCTGGTAGATCTACTTTGTTATCATTTAACAAACTGAAAATTCAAGCAGTTCTTTATCGAAAAAAAAAAAAAATCATCAGCACACACTTTACTCCACCTTTATTGCATCCATGTTACAATACACTTTGCTGAAAAAATCATGCCACTAGTGTTGAATGAATGATTAAAAACCTACGTAGGCTACCTTGGAACAAATTTTGGACTTTATAAAATAAATTCATTGGATATTATTGCTATTCATTTATTGCATATGAATTGGTAAGCAGGTTCCTACTGAGGGATAAACTGTAAAACTGAAAGCATACATGTAGTACACCGCATCGAACACTTCTTATTTTGTGGCAATGATCCTACAGTAAAGTCACTGACATTGAAGTACAGGTTCATCTACTGTCCTGCCTTTGGATATTTTTTGTGTTGCATGGTCAAGACATCTAGACACTGTGATTAAAACATGAACAGGCCTATTTAACATATGATCATATACAGCTTTTAATATTGTACGAGTATAGTATATTCTTACGAAGCAAAAAAGACTAACCTCATTTAATTTCAAAATAATATTTAAAAATTGTAACCATTTATTAACGTTTCAGGGAGACTCTACAATCAATTTTATAAAACTGAAAAACCTTAGTACAGAAGTTCACAAATAAAGCAAAAACTATAAAAGTGGACTAGAATTTTGATGTGCTGTTGCATTTTCTACATATGCATCAATTGCCTTGTTTATGTGTATTCTCCTGAGATGCCTAAAATGAAATTTTTTGTTTTGTCTGAACAAAAACCATATGTTACAAACTGTATTCATATTTTTTTCTGTCAATATCAATCTGTCTCAAGTTTCCAGCATGGCTTTTGTCAGTCTAACATTTATGAATTCCCCTGAGCTGCTTATTCATGCTGCTTTGTTCCAGTAAAATCCCAACCCGAACGGATGCAAAAATCTATTCCGTCATGCTGTTTAATTCTTTCAGAAACTCTATAGTCTGTAAATAAACAATCTGTTATTATCAAAAATAACTGTACAAAACAAAAAAGTAGAACTAAATGACTAGCAGAAAATAATCAGATATTTGAGAATAGAAAGAAATGGTTAATTACACAAAGCATATAGAAGGGTGAATTTTACTTTGATTTAGTGTTGATCACATTAATACATTTAAGGAGTTATTTATGGTATTAACTAACAACCCCTGCAATTATACTAAAAGTGGAATACATTTGTTTGTTTAACTTCTACTTTTCCCCAGGGCAATTAAGTTTAAGTACAATTATTAATATTTTTCTACAGCTGGAAAGATAGCAGGTAAAGGAACTTAGGGAGAGGTACACAATGAAACATCTTAGGAACTATATTTCATCACCTATATGCTGCTTATCAACAGTAAATAGGAGAAAACAGTTACATTTTTCTTTAAAATAAATCAATGTATTCTTATTTAAAGTAAGATACAGACTGTATGAAGACAGTTTTCACACAGAAGGTAGAAAGTCATTGGATAAACATAGTTAGTACAGTATTTAGAAAAAATGAAAAATAATACATAGGAGACCCCAGAGGAGAAGCAAGTTATTAAATGGTGTTCACTTAAAGTGCAACAAAGTCGAATTTCTAGTGATCCATTAATGAACTTAAGTTGTAGTGTGCTTGTGTCAGGCAGCATGACATTGATCCAAAATGCAATGCTGAAAAGAAGCAGAGTGAATATTGTGGAGTGGCCAATGTCCAGACCTAAATTCAAAAGAGATTCTGTGGCAGGACCTGAGAGGGGTTGAAGCAAACAAGAGTTGGACACATTATTTTTAAGCAACAACAAAAGGCTGATATTGAATTATAAGAAGTGTTTGGTTGCAGTCATTACAGCTAAGGGTGGTACAACCAGTTATTAAGTGTACATTTTCACACAATACCTGTTCGTGTTGAATAAAAGCTTATCTAATAAAGCAGATAAATAAATTGGAAAAAAATATAAATTATTATTTACTCACTCAGGAACCCAATACCTAAAATTCCATCTTGGTTAAAAACCTTAAAATATTCAGTGTCAAAAACTGACAATAATCCATGAACGCAAGGCAAATATGCTTTAGGCACCATATAAAATATGGATTATTGAAGATGCAGTATGTGGATAAACAATAATTTATAGAACTTTCATTATCTCCTTTATATTTGAGTAATTAACATACAGCAAGAGTGAAGGAAATTATTTTGCATGTATTTTTGCTATATCTTTATACAGAATGTATGCATAGCTATGTGTAATCAGTTTTATAAAAATGCATACCCATATATATTACTTTTATAGAACAAAAGATTTCCTTTAGCCTCACCTAAAACATGGTACAGCTTGGATCAAGTGAGAAGATGTGTAGTTTAAGTTTCTAACTTCCCACAGTCTATAAGATGATTTCCTACTTTAAGCGGCCTTTCTTTTCTATGTCTTAAAAAGCTTTAGAATCCTTTTGCTTAGTCAGAGAGGTTCAAGTGGAATGGAATGTTCACTGGCTGGTCTCCAACAGATGGACAGAATTACAATTTTTATATAGACTGTACATGAACACATACATCAAACCCTTTGCAGAGTGTCTTCACAACATTAATTTAAATGAAATCCATGACAAGACACTATGCAGATCAAAAAAAGACTGCAAAACTGTGTGAAATAGGATACATGAAAAAAATAAAAATAACTAGTTGGCACCAGACTATGGAAAAACTGTCAGTTTGACAACACTGGGATAATCTCTGTGGACCAAAAAGGACCTCTGTCTCCTTAACTTATGTTCCTGCACAGCCCACTGCACATTACAAAGATTAACTTTTTACTTTGTTTTAGCCCAAATGCATTCATCTCACATTTTCAGTGTCACAATTTGAGCTAACTTTGCTCATTTGCTAAGATGCATGATAAATAGTGGACAGATTTATTTGGCATATCATCTTGGTCCTCCAAAGTTGTCTTACTATTTATTTTAAGGAAGAGAAGGCACACAACACTTACAAGCAGTCCTACTCTGAGTAACCCACTGTTACTAATATGCAAGTGTCAAAAAACAAACAGAATGACACTTTTACAAGACAATCCTGGACATGTTTAACTTTCATCTTATTGGATTCTCCTGTGACATTGTGATTGAAGGTTGAAATGTAATCATATATTCCACCCTTCAACACTGATTTTCGGGATAGAAAAAATCATACTGCCCAAGGTCAGGAAAAAAAAAAACCCAATGTGGAATAAGAAGAATGCTTGAAAGCCAAAAACTAATTTGAATTGCATTTTTTTGCCCTTAATCTAATCAAAGATCTTTATAAAACAATTAGTATACATTATGACTACTTTTTAAAAAAAAAAATTGCCCACATGAGCATCGAAGTCTCCCAGCAGTACGAGCACCCCCTCCAGGGACTCCAAAAAGGGTGGGTACTCCAAACTGCTGTTCGGCGCATACGCAGAAACAACAGTTAGGACCTGTCCCCCCACCCGAAGGCAGAGGGAGGCTACCCTCTCGTCCACTGGGGTAAACCCCAATGAACAAGCTCCAAGTCAGGGGGCAATAAGTATGCCCATACCCTCTCACCGGGGGCAACTCCAGAGTGGTACAGAGTCCAGCCCCTCTCAAGGAGATTGGTTCTAGAGTCCAAGCTGTGCGTCGAGGTGAGCCCGACTATATCTAGCCGGAACCTCTTGACCTCGCACACTACCTGGGAGAAAAATAAAGTGTTTTTTTTGTTTGAGAAATATATATATAAAAAAACACTTTAAAAAAAAAATAAATTAACAAACAATGAAGATTCACTAATGTGTTTGTATTGCAGTCTTGTATGTATGTTATCATCTAGTCGATGCTCGGAACCAGTGAACTTTATTTAATTTCAAACACAACAGGGGAGTGGTGGTGCTCAAACATAAAGAATGCTGGCAGTCACCTCCAGTTCGCCCTGTGGTGGTTGTTCCGAGTGTCAACTGGATGATAACATACATACATGACTGCAAGATCACCCCACCCTACCCAGAAACACAATCATAAAGGTTTGGGGTGTTAGCCCAGTATACTGCAAATCAAAGTTTGTCAGTTCTGTTTTACCAAACACAAAAGATATTCAAGGTAGGGAAGATGGACAGTTTATAGGGGAGAACCAGAAATTAACTTGTGGGATGCTGGGTAAAGCGTGATGCATTGTGGTAGGTTGACATCATCATTGGGGAAGCAGAGGGAAGAAGGGAACCCAGAAGTGTTGTTTTTGGATAAGTCCGGGCTGTTTTACGGCGATGACGTGTCTGTCTTTCTGGAGAAACAAAGAGAGAAAGGTTAATACGCCGTCGTTGTCCCCCAACCAGACTTGTCGCAACGTGAACCAGGTCCTTAAGCTGCTCCTGAAGCGCTCGTGCGTGACAATATATAGATATGTTAAACATCTACCCCAACAAAAATAAACCAAACTTTTAAACATTGACTGATTTTAAATAACAACATTGGTCCTGACTAGTTGACAAACCAAACAATTAATAGAAATTATACAATATTCATTTTATTCAAATTCTTTATATTAATAAACAAATTACAAGCACAATATTGATAGAAAACTAAAAAGTAAACTGTGCAATTAGGTTGATGATGTATTTATGGTTAAGTGTTGTGCTTTATAACAAACATGCATTTCAGCTCTGTTACCAGGAAATCAAGCACATTTCTCATCCTTAATAATAACTCCAGTTAATGTTATTGCTCTGTCATGTTGCAGCAAGGAGCAAAAAGAAATGGGAAAACCCTTTAGAGACAAACTCCATGGAAGGTCTGTCTGAGTGATCAAAATTAGGTGGAAATAATATGTTCTCTTTTCACTCAAATTTAAAATTAATTTAGAAGAACAAGAACAATCCTTGCTTTAAATTGCTTACCAACATGTAATTTCTGTTGAAATATGGTTCCATGGCACCTTCCACATGTCACGGACTGTCTTTTCAAATTCAGTATATTGCATTTTGCTCTTACTGCTGCTTGATGTCAGTTTTTAAAAAGTCACAATAGGTTTAATTATATTCTGAGGGAAGGTAAAATGTGGGCAAATGTAAGAATAATTTGCAAACTGTCACTTACAGGCTGTAGTATACAAATCATTACAAAAATGACTTATGCCAGTTACTTGCTTGTTTTGTATAATGCACAATGACTGCATGTCATTGTATGCTCTTGACTCTAAAAGCATACAGGTAAGTGTTGCTGGAAACTAAAACAAATGGAGTAACAATGCTATGTAACTCTGGTAATCCATCATGAACGATGTCATTAGGTTGTGTGGCCCTGAAGCCAAATATAGCCAAGGAGGCTGCAATTATTTCAACAAAAACAAAAAGGGTTTATTTCAACAGAAATATTTTGAACAAAAGGCTACAGTGTCTTGGGGAGAGGATACAAATGATAAGGAAAATATTCATAATAATGATGCCCTCAGGCCTTACTGAACAGGAATTAATACCCTATCTGTCTGGTAGGGTGGCTGGCCCACTTTTCTACCTGGAGATATCACCTGCTTTTCTTCCATCTCATCTTTCTTTCTTCTCATTTACATTATATTTACATTTATTTGCTTGGCAGGTGCTTTTATCCAAAGTGACTTACAAAAAAGGTAAACATAATCATGTAACATTAGGCTAGAGCCTGTCTGTTCAGCAAGTGTAGTAGAACAGGTAACAACAAGTTGAAGAGAAAAAGATGTAATAACTAATAAACATGCAATCATGGATTATAATTGATAAAGCAATTAAAGTTAATCTAACAACAAATTAACTAACAATATAAAACATCACAGAGCAGTTAAACAAATATTCAGAGAGCAGATGGGTTTTCAATTGCTTCTTAAACATATTAAGGGAGTCATTAGTACGGATGGAGGTGGGTAGCTCATTCCACCAACTAGGAACTACACAGGAAAGAGTCCAGATTCAGACTTGATACCACACAGAGAAGGCATCACCTGATGCTGTTCCCCGGCAGAGCTGAATGGGTGAGAAAGAGTATAGGACTTCACCTGTATCTCCATATACTCAGGTGCCAAACCACTGACTACTCCGTAGGCAAATACCAGCATCAAGCTGGAAGATATCTAGGTGGCCAGTACAATGGCAATTCAATGATTATGTAGCGTGTATGAGAACATGAGGGCAAACATTAAGAAGGATATCAGAGAGGCTAAAAGACAGTTGGAGAGGAATATAGCAGATAAGGTGAAAGAAGACCCCAAGAGATTCTTTCAGTATTTTAGTAGTAAAAGAACAGTCAAGAAGGAGGTCAAGTTCATCAGGAATAGTAAAGGGGAATTAAAAGATACAGACAGTGAAATAGCGGATGCCCTAAACTTACATTTTTCTGAGGTGTTCACAAGTGAGCAAGTGGATAACCTCCCAGAGGTAAATGCAACTACTAAGGAGGTACTGAGGGATTTGGAAATTGTAGAGGGAGAAATGCTGCTCAGATTAAATAAGATGAAATCAAACAAATCACCAGGACCAGATAATATTTATCCTCGTGTTCTTAAGGAGGCTAGTGAGTACATATATAAAACCTTGACACATATTTTTAGGAAGTCACTGAGCACTGGAGAGATTCCGAAGGACTAGAAAATGGCAAATATCATGTCATTATATAAAAAGGGTGACAGGGCAGATCCAAGCAACTATAGGCCAGTAAGCTTAACATGCATCACAGGAAAATTAATGGAAGGAATTATTAAGGATAAGATTGAGCAACACATGGCAAGGACAGGAGTTATTCTGAACAGTCAGCATGGGTTCAGAAGAGGGAGGTCGTGTTTTACTAACATGTTGGAATTCTATGAGGTTGCAACAAAAGCATACGATCAAAGTGGAGCATATGATATTATTTATCTGGACTTTCAGAAAGCATTTGATAAGGTGCCACATGAGAGGTTGGGCATCAAGTTAAAAGAAGTAAGAGTTCAGGGTGATGTTTTTAGATGGGTGCAGAATTGGCTCAGACACAGGAAGAAGAGGGTGATGGTGCGAGGAACCTCATCAGAACTGGCCGATGTTAAGAGTGGCGTTCCACAGGGGTCAGTGCTAGGGCCGCTGCTATTTTTAATATATATAAATGATTTAGAAAGGAATATAAGTAACAAGCTGGTTAAGTTTGCAGATGATACCAAGATTGGTGGATTAGCAGATAATTTGGTATCCGTTATATCATTACAGAAGGACTTGGATAGCATACAGGCTTGGGCAGATGAAATTTAATGTCAGTAAATGTAAAGTATTACACATAGGAAGTAAAAATATTAGGTTTGAATACACAATGGGCGGTCGGAAAATCGAGAGTACACCTTATGAGAAGGATTTAGGAGTCATAGTGCACTCTAAGCTATCAACTTCCCAACAGTGTTCAGAAGCCATTAAGAAGGCTAACAGAATGTTAGGTTATATAGCACGATGTGTGGAGTACAAGTCCAAGGAGGTTATGCTCAACCTTTATAATGCACTGGTGAGGCCTCATCTTGAGTACTGTGTGCAGTTTTGGTCTCCAGGCTACAAAAAGGACATAGCAGCGCTAGAAAAGGTTCAGAGAAGAGCGACTAGGCTGATTCCAGGGCTACAGGGGTTGAATTATGAGGAAAGATTAAAAGAGCTGAGCCTTTACAGTTTAAGCAAAAGAAGATTAAGAGGTGACATGATTGAAGTGTTTAAAATTATGAAGGGAATTAGTACAGTGGATCGAGACTTGTATTTTAAAATGAGTTCATCAAGAACATGGAGACACAGTTGGAAAATTGTTAAGGGTAAATTTCGCACAAACATTAGGAAGTTTTTCTTTACACAAAGAACTATAGACACTTGGAATAAGCTACCAAGTAGTGTGGTAGACAGTAAGACATTAGGGACTTTCAAAACTCGACTTGATGTTTTCTTGGATGAAACAAGTGGATAGGACTGGCGAGCTTTGTTGGGCTGAATGGCCTGTTCTCATCTAGAGTGTTCTAATGTTCTAATTACCAGTGACCTTCCACAATAGAGGGCACCATGCAGCAATACTGTGCCTAGAGCCCTGGATTAAGGGTTTCCTGGAGTACCAATGTCAATTTAAAAAACTGAAGGATAACGGGAAGCATGCCTCAAGTTCCCAGCCCATTAGGTGGCATCAGGGAGATTGATTATCTAATATATGTCTGCCTGCATCCCTTTATGATGGTCATATGTCTGGAGGATTGACTGACCCTATAACAGAAGGCTTGTGTCCAAGATTGAAGGGACACTTGGGACCACTAGGTACAGTTTTGACAGGATGACCCAAAGACTTTTTAGGGCTTTCATAACCTCACAAGCGGTAGATGCATTTTTCCCAAGACCAGTTCTACATAGGGACTTAAGGTCCTCCTGGCTGTATGCCGGATAAACTTAAAGATGGGAGAAGAGCTGACAAGAGCTTACCAGCAGAAGGAACAGCCCAGAGAAGGACTCTCTGATGAGGAGAGTTGTGAAGGGTAGACATGCACAAGCGTACCTCAAGAGCTGGTGCTGGGTCATCTACTTTTCTCCCTGTACACCACCTTACTGGGCTCCATCATCCAATCCCATTGGTTCTGTTATTAGTGATATGCCGATAATACACCCCTGTACCTGGCATTCCCTCTGGAGGACAATACGATATCAAATAGGATCTCTGCATATCTTACTGATATCTCAACCTGGATGAAGGGCCAACATCTATAGCTCAACCTGACCACATGTCTACTGTTTCTCGTTCATGCAGATTCATGCTAGATAGATAGATAAATACTTTATTAATCCCAAGGGGAAATTCACAACATCTGCAAGATCAGATGTTACTTGACAGAGCATGTATCAAAACGTCTGGTCCAGGCTCTAGTCTTGTTGCATCTGGACTACTGCAGCTTGCTTCTGGTAGGAGTACCTGCATGTGCTAACAAGCAGCTGCAGATGATCCAGGATGCAAAGGGCCCATCTTCTACTTAACCAGCCAAGATTGGCACATGTCACTCCTCTCTTCAGGTTACTACATAGGCTCTATGAAGGAGCACACATCAAGTTCAAATCCCTGATGCTTGCCTAAAGAGTAGTCTATGGGTCAGCACCTGTGTATAAGGAAATACTGCAAAGGCGTGCTGTGCTCCTTATCTCTCACTCAGGTCTGCCAGTGAACAGTGTCTGATGATGTCACCTCTGCATTGTATCAAGTCTCAATTTTTTCCTGTTTAGTTCCCAGTTAATGGAATGGGCTACCCACCTCCATCTATACAGCTGACTCACTCAATGTATTTAAAAAGCAATTGAAGACACTTCTGTATTGTGAATATTTGCCTAATTGATTGAAATAAAAAATAAATAAACCTATGCTCACTGATCTTTCATATTGTTGGTTAATTTGTTGTTGAATTTTAATTGCCTTATCAATTATAATCTATGATTGTAAATTATTAGTTATTACCTCTTTTCACTTGTGGCAATCAACTTTTTTTACCTATCCTACTACACTTGCTGAACAAACAGGCCCTAGCCTAATGTTACATGATTATGTAAGTTGTAAGTGGGTTTAGATAAAATTGTCTGTCAAGGAAATAAATACATATAAATGATATACTAAATGCATACATAATAACTGAATTTAGTATATGTATATTACTACAATGAAGAAAACTGATTTTGCTGAACAGTTAATGGCGTACAAGGTTTCTTTGCAGTTTTTCACAAAGTACAAGCAGTTGCACATACTGTATCTGCTCATCTGTACTCCACATTGAAATTAAGGGTTAAGGTTTCTTTATTTAGTCATGTTTACACAAGAAAACATGAAATTTGCCTTCTCAGTTGCATCTAATAACAGACAGAATGAAATAAAACAAACAAATAGAAACAAGAAAGGTTAAGGTAAGGCAGTCACTGTAGATAATACATATTTACACCAAAAAAAAAAAAGTTACACATTTTCTCTAATATTTCTTATTGAAAAGTCGTATGGCACTAGAAGGACAGGAGTTTCTGGAGCGATTTGTGTGGGTTTTCAAAGCGACTATCCTTCCTGATTTACTGAAGTTTAGTTCTACATGTAATGGATGTCTGTCATCTGTCAGTTGAGATGATTTCCAGTTTCTTTAACATTGCCCTCTGACACACACTAGTCAAATCATCTACATCAGCCCCAATAACTTTAGCTGCATACTTCGTAATCTGCAGGTGTTTTTCTGAGTTTTGGTTTGTCAGACTATTTAACCAGGCAATGAAACTGAAAGTGATCACACACTGGATCATACTGCGATAAAAAGACAACATGAGGTCCTTGTCTACTTTAAATAGTTTGAGTTTATAGAGGAGAAATAAGCGCTGGATGCATTTAAAGAATATTTTTTTTGTATTTGTATTCCAGTTAAGATGGTTATCTAGGTTAATTCCTAAGTATTTATATTCAGTCACTATTTCTACCTCCTCTTCCAGAACTACAATGGGTGAACATAAAGATTTCTGTCTCTTAAAATCAAATATCATTTCTTTGGTCTTTTTTACATTCAGAGTGAGGGAGTTTTCATTCCACCAGTTTACCATACAGTCCACTTGATTAAGATAGTGGCTTTCATCCTCCCCAGATATGCGTCCTATGAGCATGGTGTCATCCGCATACTTGATAATGGAGCAGCGGTCATTGTTCTGTCTCAAGTCACTTGTGTACAGAGTAAACAGTAATGGTGATAAGACACACCCCTGCGGACTTCCTATGTTTGAATAAATGACTATTTAAAAAGTGTCTTGTACTTTAACTGTCTGTGAAAGATGTTGGATAACAGGATGTTTGTAATGTTAATTGCATGCGCGCATGGAAAGTGAGGGCAGAATGTGTGAGAATAGTGTGCACCTTCGGTTGTTGTGTTTTTCTAGACTTGAAAATAAAGAGCATTCTAGCAAGTGAGAAACAGTGTACTTTGTAGACACAACAAAAGATTTAAAAGAAAGTTCTGAATCCATAGTGTAATAAATGGGTTTACATTCATACTGTCCAGTTTCCCAATCAGTATATTAGGCTGTATGTTATTGAACGCTGAAGAAAAATCCAAAAATAGTGCTCTGACATATGAACCAGGCTGATCAAGAAAGGTGTAGATTTGATGTAATATAACAAGCAGAGCATTTTCTACACTAAATGAAACTCTTCTCCATGTTATCCGATTAGATGTAGTGGGTGTTCATAATAATGGTTAGCTTCTGTGTGGATTTCTTCCCACAAACCAAAGATGTGCAGGTTATGTGGATTGAGGATGCCGAGCTGGTCTTGCTGTGAGGGTGTGTCAGTGGATTCACCAGGTGAAGAACTGCCAATCAGTCCAATGGTTGTTTCTGCCTTGTACCCTATTCTTGCTGCGATAGGCCCCAGCTACCAAACAAGTCTGTTCAGGATAAAGCAGATTTGGAAGATGGATGGACGGATGGATGTACTTAATTCTAAAATAAGCACGATGGGTCTGCACTTTACATTCTTACTCTACTTGCTGTTTTATTATAGGCCTATGTAAAGAAATATAGGTGTGGGCTAAATACTGTGTTCTTTTGTTTTGATTCATTTTGAAGCATACTGTTGAATTTGCTAATCTTGTTTATTTGACTGAACAGTAATTTGTTGAAATGTTTTTTTCCCTGATAAAGGGAAAATAAACAAATACAAAAACAAGCCAAAAAAACCCTCAGGCTTCCTCCTATGGTTGTAAGGTCTACCCTTGCATTAAGTATGCATCAGCCTTTACAACAGTGATATCTTAACCAAATATGTTTAAAAGTTCCGCGTTTTATGCTATTTTTCTCAGTACAATATAACAATAAATTGAATTTGCATTTAGAAATGAGACAAATAGAAGATCAGCAATGGACAACGGCACCTTGACTGCCATTAGGTATCGGGATGAAATCCTTGGACCCGTTGTCAGACCCTATGCTGGTGAAGTGGGTCCTGGCTTCCTCCTGATGCACAACAGTGCCTCATGTGGCGAGAGTATGCAGGCAGTTCCTGGAGGATGAAGGAATTGATACCATTGACTGGCCCCCACGCTCGCCTAACCTAAATCCAATAGAACACCTCTGGGACATTATGTTTCGGTTCATCTGACGCTACCAGGTTACACCGCAGATTGTTCAGGAGCTCAGTGATGCCCTGGTCCAGATCTGGGAGGAGATCCCCCAGGACACCATCTATCGTCTCATTAGGATGCATGCCCCGACATTGTCAGCCATGCGTACAAGCACATTGGGGCCACAGAAACTGCTGAGTACGATTTTGAGTTGCTGCAATGACATTTCGGGAAAATTGACTAGCCTGCTGCATCATTTTTTCACTTTGATTTTTGGGGTGTCTTTGAATTCTGCCCTCTGTAAGTTGATAATTTTCATTTCCATCAAACGATGTGGCATCCTTTCATTCCTAACACATTACCCAGTCCATAACAGTATAGATATCCAGGATGATTTTTTTTTTCATCATTGAGATCTGATGTGTTTTTAAAGTGATCCTTTAATTTTTTTGAGCAGTTATATATATACAGGTATATACGAGGTGTGGCAGAAAAGTAATGAGACTGATTTTTTATTTACCAAAGTTTTTATTTTTTTCAAACATCAATGTTATCCCCTTCAAAGTAGTTCCCTTGGGCAGCTACACACCGATGGAGACATTGTTCCCACTGTTGGTAGCAGCGCTGGAAGTCTTCAACCGGTATGGTCTACAGCATGTCCGTTACACTCTTTTGGATGTTTTCTAAAGTCCCAAAATGACATCCTTTGCGGACATTTTTCAGTTTAGGAAAAAGGAAAAAGTCACACGGATTGAGGTCAGGTGAATAAGGGGGCTGGGGAACCACAGGAATGCCTTTTGAGGTCAAAAATTCTGTTATGGAGAGGGCAGTGTGACATGGGGTGTTGTCATGATGGAGCATCCATTTGTCTGCAATGTCTGGTCTCACGCGAATGACACTTTTTCTGTCTTTATAAAAAAACTTGGTTGGTTTAATGGCACAACATTGCTCCAAATTCCGCTGTTCCATTTTGCGTGACGCACAACCAAAAACACAACTTCGCTAATAGCAGTCACAAAAATAACGTAGTTAACGGAAGGAGTTGAAACTCGCACTGAGCTATGGGAGGGTACTGATACACGTGCTCTATCAAGGACAACAGCGCAGCGTTGCCAGATCGCTTGCAGTGTTGCCAGTCTCATTACTTTTTTGCCACACCTCGTATATATATATATATATATACGTTACTGCCGTACTACTGTTGTATGTTACGCCATGAGCTCTGCATATCGTTTTTTTGTGCTAATGCATAGTGCTCTTCCCCAGCTCCCCGCATTAGTTATGTACCTTCACAATTTAAATAGAATTTTGCAGCTCATCTCTTTTGTTATAATTAATCTACAGTACTATACACTTTTAAGGCCAATAAACATAACGTGTGTTATTGGAATTGTAACAAAAAAAATAAGTTAAAGATTTTTGAAATGACAAAAGTGCTTCAAGTATTGCTTCAATTTACGGAGTAGGAAGAACAACAGTGACCATGAGCAATTTAAAGTGTGATGCTGACAAAATTGAAAAACATGTTGAAAATGGAAAACACTGCCGGTAATGTTATTCTGTGTTAATATTAATGTTCTGCACTGTAATTTTCTTTTAAAATTCTGATATATTATGCTTTGTTAATAATTTGCGATGTGCAGTCAGCTGGCAATGGGCTCTGCGGGAGCAAAAAGGATGTCCGTTCTGTAAAGGGGAGGACACACCCCTTAGGAGATAAGTGAAAGGAGAAGTTTGGAGAAAAAGGAAGGTGCAGAGAAGGAAGTTTTGAATTGGTAGTTAAAATACAATCATCAGGAGTGTTTTCGCGATACAGAAAGACAGAACATGAGTGGCACAAAATAAACTGATTATATGAAGAAATAAAAGCTTTCTTTTATTGTTTTGGAGGTGTGCTCTGTGACACAGATAATGGAGTATAACACAGGACACCATGTGTTACAGAACGAAGACTCCAAGTAAAATGTAGAAAACTCCAGTACCTCTGAGTCATATTTTCTAATTGGGCTGGTCGTTACAATATGATATGAATTAATTTTGTTAATACTGTATTATATTTTGTTAATATAGTTTTGTAAATAAAGCACCAAATAAATTTGCTGTATATTATTTTTAAAGTGGTTGTTCTGTTATTCGTCATTTCTCTTATCCATCATAGCCTTAGTCCTGACCCCTGCCAGATAGTTGAGGTTTTACTGTATGTATTTCTTGTGTGAAAGCACTGGTTAACAATAACTAGGTAAGTAAAAATGTATTTATAAAATCACCTTTCACAGGCTAAGGCCACAAAGCACAACACAGTTAAAGTACAGTATATAAGCAATTAAAAACATTTTGAGAAAAAAAAACCAACAATGATACAATCAAATAAGTGGACAATAAAAATACACAAAATTAATAAACAATAGAACAATACGACTCCCAAAAAGTAGCCAAAGACTTCTCCAAACAAGTACATCTTAAGTTGCCCTTTGAACGTCTAAATTATTATCATTATTCCATAACTTCAACGCAACAGACTGAAAAGCACAATTATCACCATATAACTTCAGCCACGTGCATGATACAAAAAGAAGAACCTGCTTCCCGGATCTTAGAGCTTGATTGATAAAGTAATGGTACACAAGGTCATTAATGTACAGTATTTGGTGGGGGCCTGGCCAAGGAGGACTCTGTAAATAAGAACCAGGATTTTTAAATGGAATTCTAAATTCTGCTGGCAGCTATTAGATGGATGATAAAATAAGTGTATTATGAGTCTTCTGGGTTGAACTAGCTGCATTTTGTACAATTTGTAGATGGTTCAAGGCAGATTTGCTCAAACATGTAAACAATAAATTATAATAGTCTAGGCGAGATGAGATACAAGTATTGACAAGCATTTCCATCTCCTCTTAGTGACCATAGTTCTAAACCTAGAAAGGGTTCTCAGATGGAATAGATAAAAATGACTGAGTGACCTGACATGTGCATCAAAGGTGAGAGACTGATCAAAAATGGTACCCATGTTAAAAGACCTTTAAACCTTATTAAAACCTGGCTAGTAAAAATGCAGGTGTTAACAAGGAGTTGTTATGAAGTACATTAGTACATTAATGCCTGTCTGCAGCCTTCTATGAAGCAGGGTGACTGTTCCACTGTGATCTGGTGTGGCATTTCAGCCAACAATGAAAGGAATCTGTCAAAATTAATAGTTAAAATATCAATCCTGAGAAACATCGTTTGATTCATCACTCTGAATATTTGGAAAACAGGTTATTGACAAAATTATATTTTTCAGTATAATAATGACCCCAAATATCATGCAAATACAATTAAGGCCAACCTGGGCTGCAAGTTTAGAGATGGAACAGTAATAGATTGTTCACCTCATTCATACCTGAGATCTCAGCAGAGCTTCAGCTAAAGCTAAGGGATAACTTGGACAGGAAAAACAATAAAAATCACATGCAGCCAAGGGTTTCTCACAAATACTAAAAGAAGCTTGAAAGATTTGCCACAAGAATACTTGGAATACCTAAGATAACTGCTTCCAATTTGCATTCTAAAGAAGGCCATACTGGCGTTCTGAAAAATACAAACAATTCTTGTTAATATTTTTTACATTGATATTATAAATGTTTTATTTTATCAGTGTTTATTTGTGCTTATTCTTGAGGCATATAATAATTTGCTTTGGTGGGCTAAGACTTTTGCATAGTACTGTATGTAATAAACATTTAGCTAAGTGTGACCTACCAATAGCTGCTCAGCTCTGCCACTTTATGTATATAGCACATTTCCTGTGCTTACAAATATTTAAAAGGGTATAGCAGAAAAATGACGCAGTAAACACTGGTTACAAACCAATTTCAAAAATTAACAAAAGATAAAGACAGAACATAAAGCACTGAATTAGAATAAAGTGGTATACAGTAATCCTGCCTCGATCGCGGGGGTTGTGTTCCAGAACCCCCCGAGATAGATGAAAATCCGCAAAGCAGAAACCATATGTTTGTATGGTTATTTTTATATATTTTAAGCCCTTATAAACTCTCCCACACTGTTAACATTATTAGAGCCCTCTAGACATGAAATAACACCCTTTAGTCAAAAGTTTAAACTGTGCTCCATGACAAGACAGAGATGGCAGTTCTTTCTCACAATTAAAAGAATGGAAACATATCTTCTCTTCAAAGGAATGCATGTCAGGAGCAGAGAATGTCAGAGAGAGAGAGAGAGCACGAGAGAAAAGCAAACAATCAAAAAATCAATACGTGCTTTTGGGCTTTTAAGTATGCCAAAGCACCACGATAAACCGGAATTTTTTAGAGGAGCATCAGTATCCTCTAGGCAAACAGCCTCTGTGCAAACAGCCCCTCTGCTCACACCCCCTCCGTCAGGCAGAGAGAGTGAGAGAGACAGAGAAAAGCAATTAATCAAGCACCGCGCGGGAAGCATATTGTATATCATTAAGGAGTTTTAGTTAACACGTAATACATGCTCTGACTGGGTAGCTTAGCCATCCACCAATAGCGTCCCTTGTATGAAATCAACTGGGCAAACAAACTGAGGAAGCATGTTCCATAAATTAAAAGACCCATTGTCCAGAAATCCACGAACCAGCGAAAAATCCGTGATATATATTTAGATATGCTTACATTTAAAATCCGCGATGGAGTGAAACCGCAAAAGTCGAAGCACGATATAGCGAGGGATCACTGTATTTGCGAAAAAGACAAGCCAGTTCTGTTATGTTCTATAGACAAGTATAGTGGTATGGAACCACTTATGTAACTTTATTATGCATTCATGCAAGCTGAATTCTGACAAATGTAACTGAATCCGTGATATATATTTAGATATGCTTACATTTAAAATCCGCGATGGAGTGCAGCCACGAAAGTCGAAGCGCGATATAGCGAGGGATCACTGTAAAAGCAAAATTCAAAAGGTTAGAAGAAAACCATGTCCAAATTACGTAACTGATACTGCATATCATCAGTACCTACTGTACAAAGAGAGGATAAACTGAGAAAAAGGGTATGTTAAGAAACACCTTGATCAAATGTGTTTTAAGTTGTTTTATTTTTAAAATTAAATAAGTCAGCCAATCTAATTACTGTAGGGAGGTCTTTACAAACTCTTGGTGCAACATAGCTGAAGGCCACCTATATGGCATATTAGGCAGGGGCAGAACAAGATTTCTAGCATTAATGGACCAGAGTAGACAGAGAGGACTGTGGTGTTGCAAAAGGTTGCTGATGTAGTCTCGACAAGATGATTTATACCTTTATAGGTTAATAGCAAAACCTCATTCAAATGAACATATACAGGCTTGGTTTATTATAGAAATAAAATCCTGCAGTACTTCTTTATATTCCTTGCTTTGTACATCAATAATTACAAGTTATTGCCATTATACTAATAACCCAATTGTGCTTCGTTCACTCAGCATATGGAACAAATGTTGGAAGTACTTCAAGACAGAGAAGCTTTTATCTGTGGCACCTCTGCACAATAACCACCTTTTTCCACCCTCCCAAATGTACACAGTTTATAATGTTTGGAAAACATTCTGGATTAAGCCACTTAGAGATTTGTACATAGATAACGTCTTGGCATCCTACAAATAATTATACTCCAAATTTAATTTTCCATCAACTCAATTATTTCACTACCTCGAAATTAGAAATTTGCTAAACAAAATCTGCCCAATTTTCTTCACCTCCTACCTATTTGATGTATATAGGAATATTTTGAAATAAAAATAGAAGCTTAGGGAGGATATTAATCTTAACAATGTTAATTCTTCCAGCTAGAGTGAGATGAATGGTTGACCATCTATTCAAGTCTTGCTTGATTTTTTCCATACAGACAGCTAAATTTTGTTGATAAAGAGCTTTATGTTTACTTGTGATGTTTACCACTAGGTATTTAAACTTATCTGCAATGATAAAAGGGAAGGTGTCCAATCTAATATTGTGTGCTTGAGAATTCACAGCATTTCTGTATTCTATAAAAACATTTTAAAGTCCCTCCCTTTCAAAGATCCCAGAGTACAGTGGAAAAAGGATCTCTCACTCAACATTTCAGAAAAATAGTGGAAGGCAGCCATGCACAAAATTCACTCTAGCTCCATATGCACAAAGCATACAATTATTCAACTTAAAATCTTTTATCGATCACATCTGTCAAGTTTAAAATTGTCCAATATGTTTCCAGGGCAAGATCCAACCTGTAAACATTGCAATCAAATTCCAGCTTCTTTGGGCCATGGGATTTCAGCATGCACCAAATTAACATCATTCTGGACCAAAATTTTTAAATGCCTATCAGACTGCCTTTGTGTCCTAATCCATTAACAGTTCTGTTTGGTGTTCTTCCAGATGGGTTTAAAGTAGAGAAGGACAAACAAATTGTGATTGCCTTTACTACACTCTTGGCATGTAGACTTATCTTGCTCAACTGGAAGAATCCTAACACACCTCTTTTAAGTCAGTGGGCAACTGATTTTATATACTATAGTATAGTGGTGAGAACTGCAGTAGGAGTGATGGATGCATTCAACGTAGAGGTAGGATTACATCAGGGATCGGCTCTGAGCCCTTTCTTATTTGCAATGGTGATGGACAGGTTGACAGACGAGATTAGACAGAAGTCCCCATGGACTATGATGTTTGCTGATGACATTGTGATCTGTAGCGAGATTAGGGAGCAGGTTGAGGAGACCCTAGAGAGGAAGAGATATACTCTAGAGAGGATAGGAATGAAGGTTAGTAGGAAGAAGATAGAATAAATGTGTGTGAATAGCAGGGAGGTTAGAGGAATGGTGAGGATACAGGGAGTAGAGTTGGTGAAGGTGGATGAGTTTAAATACTTGGGATCAACAATTTAGAGTAACAGGAAGAGAGGTGATAAGGAGAGTGTAGGCAGGGTGGAATGGATGGAGAAGAGTGTCAGGAGTGATTTATGACTGACCTGTATCAGCAAGAGTGAAAGAGAAGGTCTACAGGACAGTAGTATCTCTAAAGGTGCATAACTCTCATACAAAAAACAAGTCAAAAACTAGATGAGAGTAAGACAGTTGTGTATTTAATAATCTTTTATTAATTTGTTTTATTCTCTCAAAAATAAGCTTGAGTGGTTATGCATATAAGTCATAGTTGTGTAAGTGGGTGCATACCTTCATGAACACTGTTAGCACGTTTAAGTTCCAAAAGCTCTGGAGCTGTCATTGCACATAAGAATGTTAACTTCAACTCAGTCCTCAATGGCCCTGCTGAGAGGCATTCAGTATCTCAAACTAAATTTTCATTAATTGTTTTCGAAGGACAACTTCCTCTGTTTTCAGGGACGAATAGCTATCATTGATTTTCATTTCCAACTTCTCTTTTTTCTCCCTTTTATATTGATTTGTACTTTACAATTTGTAATTGTTTGTGGGCATTTTTCATTATATACTTACAACAGGAATACATGTATAATCCATAACTGATGGAGGCATAACAAGCACAGAGATGGCAAACAGTAATGCCACAGAAGAATTCATGGTTTGAGCATTTCTTATTCCAAGTATTACTTAATAAAATGTGGAAGCTAGCCAACTTCTAAACTCCTCTGCAAACACAAGTGAAACAAATTCAGCACTCCTTCCAGCTTTCAAGAGCTGTTTCTTCACCTACTTTGATCTACTCCTAGTCACATGTAATAATTGCACTCATTTATAGTAGTTGCAGTCATTACACCTTGAATATTTGTTTTACTATTTGAAAATTTAATATTCTGAATGTTTGATTTTGGAGTTTCATTTTCATATATGAGTTCAATTTTTTGGTTCTATAAAGTTTTACATTTTTAACAGTGTTGCATCACTATTTATAAAGTTGCTACGGACAGATAATGGTTGCTATGGGATCCTGCCTGTTGTTAGGGACCGCCTTCATTATGCAAGCTAGTAAACTGCAATGCCATGCCGCAAGCTCCTTTGTCTGAGATATGGATGTAGCTGGTAAACAAGGGTTTGAGAAAGACTCTTTTGCAGTGTTCTGGTGAGACTCTGTTTTCACCTTTGCCATTTTATGTCAGAGAGTTGGTGAATGACTCCTTGCAACTCATTACTGGTGCAAATTATGGTTAGGCTCCCTGGTTTAGAAAAACAGATATTAGTGTTCAGAAAAGTTTACTTTTGTTTTTCGACTGTATTTCAAATTTTTGACAAAGAAGTCTTTCGTGTTATTTCTAGAAAAACCTGCATATCTTGGTTCACTGTTTTTAACATTTAAGCAGTCCTCTCTAACACACAATGTAAGCAGTCAATCCGGGACAGTCTGTTTGGGGAAAAAGATGAGGTTTTTATTTCTGCCCCTAATTCCACTGAAACATCGCCACTAGGTGTCCAACCCACTGGAAAAGATCATTTTAGTAGGCAGTCCTTGCAAAAACAGAATATTCGAGAATATCAGAACAGCTTTAAGGACACTGTCCTTCTCTAATGTCATCAGTCTGCTTGCCACTACAATTATTTATGGATAACACACATTTTTAATGTGTGTTTTTCATTGAATATAAAATACCAGAATGTAGCAGCCATTTTTTCTGCATAGGTTTGGATTCTACACATCAGATAGCTTCTTTTGAGTGCTTCTAGATCAGGGGGTTCACAAAGTCGGTCCTGGGGACCGCCCCCCTGTGGCTGCGGGTTTTTGTTCCAACCAGCTTCTGTTTTTAATTGGAATCCTGGGCTAATTAAGTGAACTGTTATTGCCCAGATTCTGTGTTTTTCGGAACAATATAGCAATTAGAAAATTAAGTTTGGCAAAATAATAATAAAAAAAAATGTACTAAGCAGTTACATGGGAATAATGTATTTTTTTTTCTTTTTAACAATATTTTCATTTTGATGTTCAGTCTATTTTTCTAGGTGTTCTAATTGTTTAATTAATCCATTGTTTTCTAATTAGAGGGTCTGACGCTAAAGTAGTTGCAGCCTTTCACGATTCAGTGTCATTTCCCTGAGTGTCTGCTCTGCTCATTTTTAATTGTCATTATTAAGATACTATGAAGGGAGCAAACTGCACAGAGAAAGAGCAAAATAGAATTAAATCAACAAAAGAGAGTTAAGCATTTAAATCTATAGCAAAAATTAAATGTATTATACTAAATGTAAAAATCATGCCACTGTGCTTTCTTAATGTAGAATAAGAGAAGAGAAAAAAAATGCCAGCTAATTAATTGGGATCAGCGTTATCAGTTGTCACTAATTATGAGTCTGGTTGAAGCAAAAACCTGAACCCACAGTGGCCCCCCAAGGACCAAGTTTGAGTACCCCTGTTCTAGATGAAATTGGAGTGCTTACTTCTTGTCATTTTTTTTTTCTCAAGAATAAATCATTCAATGTATTTGGGGACAATGCAGATAAATGGGGAAGATGTGCACTGCTTAGGAAAAAATGTGAATTGAGTTTGCCATATTTAAAAAATGCTAAAAGGATCCTTACCTTTACAGTATTGTGCAATTGTGCATGTTTTATATTTTTTGTGTAGTTCATGTTTTTAATTAAAAGTGCCAGATTTCACATTTTTTAAGTGTTTTCTAATTACATTATTTAAATGTGTTAAGCTTACAGTCTATTTTTTATTCTCAAAGTACTCTTATTAAGTAACAAAAATTGAAACAAAAATTTTATTTTATATATTTACCTGAAGAGTGAAACAAATAAAATTTCCAAAGGCTTCGTTTTAACTTGTCCAAACATTTTAACCCCTCCTTCATTATAATCTTTACTCCACAGATGCTCAGGAAGAAACAAAAATCAAAAAGGGCAAACAGGCAGGCAAAGCATAAATTTATCATCTTCAACCATCCATAAAAATATCACTGCATTCTACAGGGGCGCCACTGGGAGTGTTCTGAGCAGCTGCATCATTGTCTGGTTTGGGAACTGCAGTGTCTCTGATAATAAGATCCTACAACGTAAAGTGCACACTGCAGAAAATATAGTTGGGTCCTCTCTGCCCTCCATTGAAGACATCTTTGTAAAGTGTTGCATCCACAAAGCTTACAGCATTGTGAACTGCTGCTTCCACCCCTCCCACTGTCTTTGCCCAAGGTACTGTAGGGTCCAAACCAGTTCTGCCAGGTACTACGACGTCTTCTATCTCTTGAATACGTGGACTCTGTGTTTCTTCGCTGCCATCAGATCTGCCCCTAGTAGAGAGTTATATGCAGTGGATTTGTTACACTTATCACTAGTGTTGTTTTATTTTTAGTTTTACTGTTGCTTGTTTACTACTGTCTATTTCAAATTATTACTGTCTATTCACTTACCTATTATTTATTTTTAATTTATCTATTATAGTACAGTATAGTTCTTAACTTGTCCTGTGTTTATGTATATTTTGCAGCTGCAGTCTTTATTGGTAAGAATATGTTCTTTTAATAATGTTATTATTTATGTTTTATTTTTGAGGATAATTATATTTTTGATTTATTTATATTCACTGTTTTCCATTTTTGTGCATTTGTCTTACATGAATTTTTGAATTTTCTGTTATGTGCCCTGTCCCCCTTATATAAAGCCAGGCCACATTGACATATCAGCTGGAGAACTGTCCTCTGCCTATATGCTAGGGCAATTATTAATAGGATGCAATTACTGAGACTTGTAGTAGAAACATCATTATTGTGTTGCAATTCTTTGTGGATACTTGTGGTATTGGACTGTGGATTGCATTTAATTGCCTGTTAGGCAATCCCCTTTTCACATAACCTTCAAATATTAAATAGACACAGTTTTCATGGCTTATCCTTCTTTATGAGTTTTGGTTTATTCTGTGAAGATTACTAAGAAATGCTTAATGGGCTTTACTCCAGTGGTTCTCAAACTGTGGGGTGGGCCCCCCTAGTGGGGCACGAAGTACCAAAAAGGGGGGGCACAAAGACATGAAAAAAAGAAAAGAATCGAAAATATGAAACATAAATCTATTGAAACCAAAACAAATTTACTTAAACTACATTCAGATAATAGAAAAATAAATATAGAGTTAGATAAATGTCGATAAAAGTTCAGTAGGTATAATAAAATATGCATCTATGATATATCATTAATTTAAAAAAAAAACAAATTGGTATGAGTGGGCTCCTATCAAAAAAACATTAGGGGGGCATTATTAAAACTGTTATGAAAACTCAGGTCGCAAATATTTAAAGGTTGAGAAACGCTGGCTTTACTCTTTTGTGCCTGAGGTTCTAGAGCCTAGGCCAAACATCTTTGCATTTTATGTATATTTTTTGTATGTCCAAAACAAGAAGGTGTAAACTCACATTACAATAGTAAGCACTGAATTTACTGGCTTAAAGATTTTCTCAAAATGTGGTATAATTGGCACCAGGGCAATATTCCACAATGGCAAATGTATTTGTTCTCCAGATGCAAGTATGGCTCATCCTTCTCCCTGTCTAACATCTGTCAAGTCATTCCTCCCTTCATTGACACTTTGATGCCCTTGACAAGAACCCTTTCCCAGATGGGCAATCTTTTAGAATTCACATTTGCACTACTAAATAAAATTTTAATTTTCAAGCAAAAATGTCAGATATTTAAAATCAGTTTTCGTTTTTTCTTATTTCCCATTTCACTGTAGCTTCTAGATGTTTTCTGTCTCCTTGGTAACAAAGCCAGCTGGCTTAAATCTGATGCCTTTCAAAGATAATTACATCTGACTTCAATGGAAATTTCTAAAAGTGGTATCTGCTTTGACATTACTGTGTAGTTCTACTAGTGTGATAATGGGAAATCCATTAGACAAACATTATACATAATTAATCTAGTAGTTATGTTGTATGAAATGAGAAGCTTTTATAAGTATTTAGGAACAGTAATACTATGACCTCATCTATCAAGAAGGGTGCAAATTAATTTGATTGGGCAAATAAATTGTGGACATTCATATTTGCAATCTTGTGGATTATTTGCCAAAGGATTCTATATAAATTAAGACAGACATAGCCTGTTAATTTGATTTGTATAAAGGCAATAGAAGAGTTTTATTGAAAGTGTGGGAAGATCAATTACATGAAAATATCTTTCTCTATGGAATTACAAACTTTAAACTTAATTTTACTGATGCAAAAATACTGTATAAAAATCCGCAAATCATTAAAGAGTCTATAAAATGTCTGTATGACATTGCCAGAATTTTAGAAATGGAAGAGGCTTTGACAATAGAATGAGAATAGGAACAACAGAAACATGACTAACAGAAGTGGATGGTAATCATTCTCTTGTGTTTCCTCCTTTCTCTTTCATGACTATGGCCACTTCCTTTCCTCATTTAAACTCCAATATATATATATATACTGCTCAAAAAAATTAAAGGAACACTTTTTAATCGTAGTATATGAAGTCAATGAAACGTCTGGGATATTGGTCTGGTCAGTTCAGTAGCAGAGGGTGTTGTTAATCAGTTTCAGCTGCTGTGGTGTTAATGAAATTAAAAACAGGTGTACTAGAGGAGCAAAAATGAGATGACCCCCAAAATAGGAATGGTTTAACAGGTGGAGGCCACTGACATTTTCCCCTCCTCATCTTTTCTGACTGTTTTTTCCACTAGTTTTGTATTTGGGTACAGTCAGTGTCACTACTGGTAGCATGAGGTGATACCTGGACCCTACAGAAGTTGCACAAGTAGTCCAACTTCTCCAGAATGGTATATCAATACATGCCATTCCCAGAAGGTTTGCTGTGTCTCCCAGCACAGTCTCAAGGACATGGAGGAGATTCCAGGAGACAAGCAGTTACTCGAGGAGAGCTGGACAGGGCCGTATAAGGTCCTTAACCCATCAGCAGGACCAATATCTGCTCCTTTGGGCAAGGAGGAACAGGATTAGCACTGCCAGAACCCTACAAAATGACCTCCAGCAGGCCACTGGTGTGAATGTCTCTGACAAAACAATCAGAAACAAACTTCATGAGGGTGACCTGAGGGTCTGACATTCTCAAGTGGGCCCTGTGCTTACTGCCCAGCACCGTGGAGCTCAATTGGCATTTGCCATAGACTACCAGAATTGGCAAGTCCACCACTGGCGCCCTGTGCTTTTCACAGATGAGAGTAGGTTCAACCTGATCACATGTGACAGATGTGAAAGGGTCTGGAGAAGCCATGGAGAACGTTATGCTGCCTGTCACATTTTTCAGCATGACTGGTTTGGTGGTGGGTCAGTGATGGTCTGGGGAGGCATATCCATGGAGGGATGCACAGACCTCTACAGGCTAGTCAACGGCACCTTAACTGCCATTAGGTATCAGGATGAAATCTTTGGACCCATTGTCAGACCCTATGCTGGTGCAGTGGGTCCTGGGTTCTTCCTGGAGCATGACAATGCCCAGCCTCATGTGGTGAGAGTATGCTGGCAGTTCCTGAAGGATGAAGGTATTGATACCATTGACTGGCCCGTACGCTCGCCAGACCTAAATCCAATACAATACCTCTCTGACATTATGTTCCAGTCCATCTCACGCCGCAAGGTTGCACCTCAGACTGTCCAGGAGCTTAATGATATTAAGTTTATTTCCTTCAGGGGCATTAACCAGACTCACTTGTGAAATTAGATACAAGTCAGTAAAGACTTGCTACCACCAAGCTATAGTCCCATCTGGCAACCTTCTAATATAACAGCATTTAAGTCTTGCTATTGTTTAAAAAAACAGGAATATTAGATAGTTCTTATTCTATGTGTCCTTCTGAAAGGGAAGCAGAGTCCCAAATTCCAGCATAAAGGAGTTGTGTTTGCCTCCTACTAGTCCTTCTCAAATCCCCCACTCTCCCAACACTATTGTCCTTAGCATCTGTTGATGTTACTCCTTCCTAGCAGCTGTCTGTCCAAAATGAATCAGAAAGAAATACAGACATCAAGTGTAAATTCATATGTGATGGGCTAGGGTAGACTATCTCCTATCTTGTGCCATATTAATGCCACCATGCAGTAAAACCCTTTGGTTGAACCTAGGTATACCAGCGGCTATATTTTAAGATTAGCTTTGTAAAATAAAAGGTGAAGGCACAGAAGGTGTATTTTTATAGAATTGTTTCAGTACGAGTTGAGCAACAAAAATGGGAAAATCAATTACATGTGGTCAGAGTGACAGGCTAAGGTCAAAAATAATAGGTTAGGAGCATGCACTAATACAGTGCATTGCCACACCCACTCCACGACGAACCACCTTAGGACCCCAAATTAGGACCAGAATGCAGCCATGCAATGTGTGACACCTCAGCACCAAACTAGTTCGAATGAAGTATTTTTTTTAAAAACAATCCTGCCACCAACCCCCAAGCTTTCCCCTGCAAGTTGGAGGATGCAGTTTAATGTTGTACCCAGTACAGAGAAAGTGCAGGTTAAGGGCCTTGCTCAATCATTTGCTTGGAATCACTGCTGTCATTTACGGGATTCAAGCCAGCACAGATCCCCATCTTCAAAGCCACCACTCCTCCCCATATAAAACTAATAAAAGTAAAAAATATCTTTTTACTTTTAATGTGTATGCCTATATTCAAGTATCATGTATGGGAGTAATTATGCAGTGTGACGGACAGCCAGGTCCCATGCCCGGCCGGGACCCCTCTGCTACATAAGTCCCGGGGGAGCCACCATGGGCAGTGCAATGCCTCACCCCTGGGCGCCTGGGGGCAGCCTCCCTGGCCATGGGTCCTTCCCCAGTCTTCCCCGTGGCTTCATGGGACATGGAGTCCACCACAGCCCGGTTGGGAGATGGGGTGGCTGCTAGGGGTGCTGCGGAGAGCCAGCCGCCGCAATGGACGAGTTACCAGCCCCACCCGGAGGCTCAATTAAGACCAGCTGGTCTAGCACCTGGAGCACTGCTGGGTGGACCATAAAAGGCCGAACCCTCCTTCATTTGAGGCCAGAATTGGGAGGTAGAGGACGAGGTTGCCTGGGAGGAGTGGAGGTGCCAGGAAGAGTTGTTGGTGCTCTATTGTAAGTGTTTTGGGACTGTGTTGGGCCTGTGGGACACGGGGAAGACATGCGTCCACAGGCTGAAGAAGTGCAATAAAGCCTGTTGATTTTACACGTGCCTCTGCGTGGTCTGTGCCGGGTCAGGTGCTATGTAGAGCGGCCTTCACAGCAGCTAAAAAAGGATTTTTATGTACATTTGTCTGTTTATGATACTTAGTACTGCTTTCGGTGAAACCCACTTTTTGAATGAAACTCTAATGATACCTTTCCAAGCTGTAACCTGGAAGAGTGTCATTTATATAACAAAATTTGGGAAGGTACTATAAAGCTGAAGGCTATGCTAAATGCCTTCCCAGAAGTAGAATTTTTTTTTGTGTCCCTTGTAATCACTGCGTTTTATGATCAATTGAGTTTTAAAGTATAGTAGCATTTTTTGGCAGTCAAGACTATTTTACATAACAGGAAAGCAATAATCACTTAAAGCCATTGTTTAATATAGATCAAGCAACAGGCAAACAAGAATGTAATAAAGAACTAAGTTCAGATTAAACTGTAGGGGATGTTGCATGAGTAAGCAAAACAAGAATATGAGCTACTGTAAGTGTAACAGAATAAAGAAATGAAAACCAGAGATCAAGAACATAACTGAAATTAGTAAGTAAAATAAGCAATGAAAACTAAATGTAAGCATTTTTCCAACTAGTGAATGAGTATCTCTGTTGAATAAACTAAAAATGCAAAATGGCAACAAGACTTGCTAATGCTTATAAAGATTAATAGGTACATTTAAGGTTGAAGAGTGCCATAATACTTGCATTAAACTCAAGGTCTTTGATTTCTGGTGAACTGTGGAGCTGTTGTTCAGCTTGAAACAAGGCTGATTTCATCACTACTTACACCACTTTCCTCTTTCTCTTGAGTTCCCAGATCCGACAGAAATGCTGACCACTACAAGCAATTGTAACTCCTGTTGCCATTTCCTCTTATTATAGGTTTTGTCAAACTCCATGTATGTCTGGGCGTGAGAGGTGGCATCGTTAAACACAGCTTAAGTTTGTTGATATTTAATTTGATATGTTTAGAAAAATAAGGAAAAAAGAGACAAAGGAGCTGGTGGATATTTAGTCAAATGAGGATAGGGCACAAAGAATCATAGGTGAAAAAGTAACAGCACTCACTGACATATGCAGAAGAGATGTTCAGTTGTTGAGAGAAGGCACAGAGAAAACATTTACAAAAGAAAAAAGTGTCACAGGTGAATTTTGAAGTTCAATGTATTTTATTTCTGAGGCGTCACTGAAATGTTAAACTTTCTATTTGGAGTGAAACACACACAACCACCAAATGCTAGTAGTACATTTTTTTTATTTTCTTTGTTTATTTAAGGTTATCAACTTACTCCTGTTTCTGTTATTACTTTTACTCCTGCAATTTGTTCATCATTAAAAAGCATCCAATGATGAAGAAGAAGCTGTTCCATGTGTCCTCTATAACCATCTAAAGACTTTTTCAAGTTTCGGCAGTCATTAATGTAGTAAACCCAAACAACTTGATAGGCACTGGTCTTTTGTCTCCTATCAGGAGACAAATTCTCATTTTCTTTTTTTTGAATTTTTGATGTTCAGGTAACCTTCCGTATTAACATGCTTCTCATTGTGATGTATTACCCTTCTGGCAATCTTGGTTCCATTCACTGTTCTGTATCCCTATCCTCAGATCCTGCTATCTTTCTAGGAGATTTCAACAATAACCTTGACTCTGCCAGCTCATTTGGTTATCTTAATTTTTTCTTTTCCTTTCCCTTCACTCTACCTCAGTCCTCTCCACTACAATCAGCAACTCATCAACTTGATCACATTTTCTCACATAACCTGTCCTTTACATCATTCTCTTGCATATCTCAGGCAACCTTTTTGTTTCCTTTTCTGTTGTTCTACCTTCTCCTCCTCATTCAACCCCCATTATCACAATGCGGCATAAACCTTCTTTTCTATGCCCTACCATCTATTGTGATTCTGTTCTATCTGTATTCCCTTCTCCAGATGACCCTGCAACAAGCACTCTTTTATATCCTCTCTTCTTCTCTTGATGCCCACTGTTCTCTTGTCTGTTGCCCCGCTCATACTTTTCCTCACCAGCTCTGGTTATCTTCCACTCTGTTTTTTGTTGCAGGAAACTTCACTCTACTGACAGTGCTTGACGTAAATAAGTACAGGTTCCTCTGTTACCTTCTGTCAAAACTTGATTTCATCCGATGAAAGAAATCTTTGCTATCTCTTCTCTAGCTCGAAGTCTCTCTCTCTTTTTTTTTAACTTTTAGTGAATTTAATTAAAGCATGCCACATTCCATACAATCTATTCAAACTTAACAAAACTAAATTTAATTCAACCCCCACTCATTAGAGAGACAGAAAGGCCAACAGCTAGAGTAAAACTTTTAAGAGTAGTATGAGGGAATGGAGTCTTTCTTCCCAAGATAGGTACTTATTCTACTTCTAAGACAAAATCAGATTTTTTCCAATTTCAAATAGTATATAACATTAGTTACCCACTGATTTAACAGAGATGTGTTAGGATTGTTCCAGTTGAGCAAGATAAATCTAAGTGCTAATAGTAAAGTTAAGACAATTACAGTTTGTTTGTCCTTCTCCACTTTAAGCCCATCTGGGAGTACACCAAACACAGCTGTTAGTGGATTAGGAGGGATTGTGACACCAAGGCCGTCTGAGAGGCATTTAAACATTTCTGTCCAATGTTAATTTGGTACACGGCGAGAACATGTTGTCTAGTGAAGCCGGAGCTTGATTGCAACACTCGTAGGTTGGATCTTGGCCTGGAAACATGTTGGACAATTTTAAATGAGTTAGATCTGCTTGATAAAAAAAATTAAGTTGAATAATTAAATGCTTTGCATAAATAGAGCTAGAGTGAATTCTGTGCATAGCTGCCTTCTACTCCTTTTCGGAAATGTTGAGTAAGAGATCCTTTTCCCACTGTACTCTGGGATCTTTAAAAGGAAGGGACTATAAAATGGTTCTTTATATTACATAAATGCTGTCTGAATCTTCAAGACTGACCAATATATCTTCTGTAATAGAAATAGGTGGTAGGTGAGAAAAATTGGGGAGATTTTGTTTAGAAAAGTTTCATATTATAATAAGTCCTTTTTCTTAGGAAAAAGACTAATTAATGCTTGGTAAAAAGGTTGAGGTAGAATTTTATTGTATCTGGCATCTAACAAAAGTTGCTAATAAATGGTTAGCTAACTTGATTGAATTTTTTTTATAAAATTTAGCAGGGTAGCCATCAGTACCTGGGGCCTCATATATAAACAGTGCATACACACAAAAATGTTGCATACACCCGTTTCCATGCTCACATCGCGAAGTATAAAAACTAAACTTGGCATAAAGCCACGCACATTTTCACGCTAGCTCAATCCATGGTGTACACACGTTCTCCACTCAGTTTTGCAAAGTCATAGAAGTGCTTTTGTTCCAGTGTGGTTTCAGTGTCTTTTTTAGATCCACATCCCTGACGTGGCTTTATAAATACACTGAAATTAACCGTATATCATTTATTAGCTTAAGGCATCTGATTGTAATTAACCTGTAACAATAGAATGGTCCACGGAATGGCCAAACTATTCCAAATACCATAGCTGCTTTAGTGTCATTACTTTTAGTGCACTACTCAGAGTATTTATCCCAGTGTATCTGAGTGTGAAATTACAGCTCTACAGCAGCTGATTGGAAAGAAAATGATCAGTTATACAGTTATAATTATCAGTTATAAAAACCTGCAGCCACAGGGGGTCCCCAGGACCGAGTTTGGGAAACACTGGTATACAGCATCAAGCACACGCTGCCTCAGCCAAGCGCACAGTCTATTGAACTACTCCCATACAGTAAATGCTTCAGGGCCTTTCCTGTAGGGATATCACGGTTCAAAAACAGTTTCATCCCAAGAACTATAAATGCACTCAATCAGTCCATCAAGTGCACCTTGTAGAACTGTTTGTACTTATAAGTACAATACCTCAGTGTAAACTTGTGATACAGTTATAATATTGCACAACCTGAGCCACTTTATAAAGCGTGTATATACATATGATGACGATATCATTTTTAAGATGTAATGCAGCAAAACATGTTTATTACATTATACAGATAAAATGTTAACATCATTTAAACAATTTATATTGTTAATAACTAAACATGTGAGGACATGGTGGACAGCGGTTGCGATGAGCTTGGACCCCGTGCAGGGATTGTTCCTGCCTTGTGCTGTATGCTTGCAGGGACTGGAGCAACTCTGGATGGATAGAATAATTAAACATGTACTATGAAGATATTTCAATGTTCCTTAAAAGTTTTGAAGAATCTGTGTTCTCAGCTTACAGATGACTTTACATCTGTTACACAGCTTATTGGGTATTTGGAGAAAGAAAAGGAAGGACAGAGAATTATGGTTTAGTACATTTGAAAGAGACAGTGCTGTTGCAATAAATTATTTTATCGATAGTCGCGCATGGAGCAGCAAGCATGTTGCAAGAGGCAGGAACAATCTCTGGACGGGGCACCAGCTTATCACTATCACTGCGGCACTGTGTTCCCAGGTTTAATACCATGCTGTAATTCCTATCATCATGAAAATGATAAAGTAAGAGAGCTGTAATATCACAAATGTAATGGATTCTGTGTCCTGTCGGAGGAAGAGAAAGCCTGTTTGAGAAGCATGTAGTGATTCACTATCACTAGAAGAACATATACAAAACAAAGCATTTAACGTGCTACTTTAGTTACTGTGCAACTAATAAATTAAACAATTTTAAGATGAAGTTTATGATGTTCTACTTTAATCTATACTAATAAAAGGCAAAGCCCTCACTCACTAATCACTCACTCCTATTCTCCAATCAGGCTGAAATTTGGCAGGCTCAACAGCTTACTTACAAAAGTTGGACAGGTTTCATTTCGAAATTCAGCCTAATGGTTAACTGGAAGGTATTTTTCCATTCTGTAATGGAGTTGAGCTGGAATACGTGGGGGCGGAGTTTCGTGTGACATCATCATCCCACGTAATGAACTGACTGTCGGTGTGTAGAAAACCAGGAAGACCTCCTTAAGAAAACATGCATTATATAATTGAGAGGAAACAATAAGAAAGTCACATATACTACCATATTCTGATGCTTGAGAAGCAAGGTGTAAACCTAAACTTTAAATTAAGTTCATAGACAGGCTACGCTGGCGTTTCACATGCCCACAGGTAATGCGGGATACAAGTTTAATGAGAGGACGCGGGATATAACGACAAATTCCGAGACTGTGTTTGTGGGGACATCACGTCATCATATCCCTCCCATTCATCTAATTTAGCAAAGCAACTTTGTCAGACTGCCACCAAATACTCAAGAAAAATCCACAAGTTAATACACACGCTGTCTCTAGAGTTTCTACACACTGAATCCTCCAGGCACTACTTACAAAAGGTCACATTGACAATCGTGTTACGTTATTTTTAAAAACTTTCCTTTTCTTAGCACAAGCACAGCTGAGAAGCTTGATGCGTTAAAAATAATGCATTTAATCACACTTTGCATTACAAGCAGGTTACATTGATCAGCGCATCCCATTCATTTTACCCTCGCACCACCTTAGTTTGAGAAGAAGTATGAAAAATATGAGTTTAACACAGAAAAACAGATCACCAATTCAAGCTTTATAAATAATCGATTCGCCATCAATAATTGTTTTGGTAAAGCCATCCTCCTTCCATTTTATTAGCCATGATTAAATGAACGGTAAAAAAGTAAGAGCAAAGCGAGGGTGACTTATTTAGGCAGGCATATATATGACAGCAACACTCATGACAATGTCAAATGCGTTATTATTAAAATTACTTCCGCTGCGCGCTGGTATTTTGATATATATATATATATATATCATATAATATATGAATGACAAGTCTGCAAAACTGTGGTCTCCTTTAAGCCGGCCTTTGAGACGCTGAAGCACTTTTAATTTTTTCATCCTCCCCTGCGCTATAGCCCAGACAAGTGCAAACACGGGACCCCTTTTCTACACCACGGCAAAATAATATTAAGGCAATTCACACTTTCTTTTGCGTGCCATTAATGGCAGGGACGTCTCACCAGTCTGACTGTCCCCAAAAGCCGATCATAACGCCAGCGAACACATCTCTCTATACTATATAAAAGAAAAAGGCAACTTTCCTTTCTTTACACCTTTTTTCCTTTGATCCCAAACCAAAGCCTTTCTCGCTTAACACTGCAGAGGACACAAAACTAATTTTCTTTAAATGCCGGTAAGGCACATTACCAGAGGCACAAATTTTTCACAGAGAAAATGTAATTTCTATACCACAGCCGCGTGTAGCGCCTTTCAAAAGGGATCTACTACTGAGAGATGATCCATATACATTTTAGCTGCTGTTAGTTACTTACATTACACAGTCTTTAAAATGTAGTTTACCCAAACCACTCCAGTAGTGCTCAATGTACCTGTACTTCTTAAAACGTTAATGTTTTACTGTTTAATAACTTATAGACTATATTTTATTATTTCTCACTTGCACTCAGTGACCAAAGCTATACACACACATATATAAAAGCTATACACACAAGTATATGTATGTGTATATATAAAGTACGTAATACATACATACACACATATATATAATTTGTGTGTGTGTATATATGATGTAGATAGGTATGTATATATATATATATGTGTATATGTAGATATGTATATAGATATGTAGATATGAAGATATGTATGTGTATATATATGTGTATATATATGTATGTATGTATGTATGTATGTGTGTGTGTGTGTGTGTGTGTGTGTGTTTGTGTGTGTATATGACAGCAGCAATCCAAGCTGTGAGAAAACAGTAAAAAGGAGGCGTGTCAGACGTCGTGGTACATTTTCTGATGCAGCTTGACACTGCCGCCAAATACACAAAACAATTACTTTGAAAATCATGTTACATTATTTTTAAAATGTTTCCTTTTCTTTTTCATAACTTCTTTAACACA
This sequence comes from Polypterus senegalus, assembly GCF_016835505.1. Taxonomy (NCBI): domain Eukaryota; kingdom Metazoa; phylum Chordata; class Cladistia; order Polypteriformes; family Polypteridae; genus Polypterus; species Polypterus senegalus. Next base: position 116,885,499 of record NC_053160.1, on the reverse strand, counting down.
CTACTTCTCCGCTGCCAAGCGCGGGTATATATATATACAGTATATATATATATATATATATATATATATATATATATAGATAGATAGATATGAGAACAACACTCATATCAATGACAAAACAATTACATTAACAATCATGTTACGTTATTTTTAAAATTTTTCCTTTTCTTTTCGTACCTTCTTTAACACACTACTTCTTCGTAAGCGCTGGTATTCTGCTAGTGACAAAATAAACTACATGATTAAATATTTTTTTTTCTTTTCTCTATACCCTAATAATCCTCCATACAACTCTCAGATGATGGGCTACAACTCGCCTTTTCACAGTGACTTTGATATCTGACAACTTCTTTTTTCATTTCGGGCACTGTGCAACTTTGTGAACTTGAACTTTCGAGTTTCTCCAACACTATATGTCACTCGATTAACTTCCTTTTGTTGTTTATACCACTGTTTAAACCAACAAGTAGTACATTTTTCCTTGCCTCTACTTAGTATTCGCTGAAATTCTATTTTCCCCCCGTTCTTTTGCCATTATCTTCACAGAACACTGAGCTTAAGGGCTATTTATATTGATTTGCATATTCAAAGAGATGTAATTCTGGGAGGAGTTGGGGAGTGGCGGCAAGTTACTTTTCATGCTGACTGGGATTCATGGAGCGGAATAACGTGGAAGTTGGCATATGCACAGATTTATGCATCTGGATTTTTTGTGCGTACACACATTTCCGCTTTTATCTGTATGCCATGTTTTAGTGTGAATTCTACACACGGCGTTATGCATGAGGCCCCTGGTACTTTCCCACCCTGAAGTCAGTTTATAATGTCTAGTAATTCTGATAGTGTTAAAGGTTTATCTAATTCCTATGTACCGAGAGTATCTAGCTGTGGTATCCGTAATGTATCAAAAAACAAATTAGATTGTGTCTTGTATTCTTTAAACTGAGTAGAATATAAGGACTTATAATAGTCTCTAAATGTGTGCATTTTGTTTTTATGGCCAATGATTTTATCTTGTGTCTGTGTGCTGGTGATTACTGATATTGCATTGCGAACTTCCTGCTTGTAGATTTGTTGAGCTAATATCTTATTAGCCTTCTCTCTGTGTTCAAAGTAATGATGTCGTGATTTAAAAACGAGTTATATTTCTTTAGTTGGCAAAGTGACTTCTGATCACAAAGCCTGTCTTTTCCTAAAAATTGCATCATTTGGAGGCCTGGGATGATCTTGATCTATTATGATAATTTTACTGATTAACTCTATGGCTTTCTTGGTTTCCAATTTACTTCTGTGGGAGAAAAATTAGATAATCTGTCCTCTTAAAAATGCCTTTAGTGTTTTCCAGAGTATTCCTGCAGAAACCTTTGAGGTTGCATTTGTCTCTAAAAAAAAATCAATTTGCTCAGACATAAACTCTGTACAGTCCTCGTCAGCTAATAACAGGGGGTTAAGACGCCAGCTGCGAGAATAATATGCGGGACATAGTGATGTAAGCTCCTTGATTAGAGGGTTGTGGTCAGAGATAACAGCATCATATTTGCAAGATTTGACCATGGGCAAGAAATTGTTATCTATAAAGAATTAATCGATTCTTAAATAACAATGATGTACTGGTGAGAAGAAGGAGTATGTTCTTAAGAACGGATTTAGAAATCTTCATGGGTCTAATAAGTTATGATCAATTAAAAACTGTGTGATTATTCTTGCAGTGTTAGATGTTATCACCCCTGTAACTGAAGACCTTTTCAGGTCTAGATTTAAAACACAATTAAAATCTCTGGCCATTATAATTTTGTGTTAAAGTTAGGAATCGATGCAAATACATTTTGGATAAAGTCTCTGTCATCCACATTGGGTACGTAGATAGTTGTAAAAATTACTTTACAATTAAATAAATTACCCATCAGCATCACATATCTCCCTTCAGGATCAGATACTACATCTGATACTGCAAATGAAACTGTTCTATGAATTAAGATTCCCACACTCCTAGTTTTTTTTGTATAGCTGAAGTGGAATATCTGCCCAGTCCAGTCTCTTTGCAACCGATATTGATCTTTGCTGATTAAGTGAGTCTCCTGTAAAAAAAAACTATTTTGGCGTTTAGACCTGTTAGGTGAGAGAATACTTTCTTCCTCTTTAATTCATAATTAAGATGTTTGACATTCCAGCTCACAAAGTTCACTGTTTGGCCATAGAGATATTGCTTCTGAATTTTTGTTGTTATTTTATAATCTTAAATTAAGGTTGTACATTATTGATTTTGATAGCTTTACCTTTAATTTCCAGTATTGCCAGGAGTCATGGCTATGAAGCCTACCGTTGTGTTGGCACTTACAATTGTGGGGATGGAAAGGATAGATCAGAAATAGCTTGCTCTATTTCTCTCCTCCCCCAGAAAACAGTTCAAGAATTCAAAACCATCCTTTGTTGCTTCTCTTTCCTACTTCTCTCCAGTAAATAATTCTGACATTTCTGACCTGCTCTGTAACCACAGACCCACCTCCTGAACACTGGACTACATTCCTTCACATTATCTTCAGTCCATCTTTCCTGCCCCACTAACCTCTGGTATCTTCCCTACTGATTTCAAGAAACCCTCTTTCAACACATCTGCAATTGAGAATTGCCACCATGTATTCTTTCTGCCATTTCTCACTAACATTGTACAATGCATGGCCCACAAACTACTCTCCATTTTCAACTGACAACAATCAACCAGGTTCTCTTCAGTCTGGATTCCCAAAATGTTATTCTACCAAGACAACACAAGACTACTATGTATGTTGCATGTTCAACAGTAAGCAGCTGTAGTGAAACAATATTAGCCCGTGTGAAAATACAAATACAGAAGAGTTCTTAGTTACATATTACTTCTGATACATCCAGTTAACCAATGGCACTATAACCAGGGCCCATTGACACAGAAAATTTCCCAAGCAAAGCCAGGTAACACAACTTATTAATAAATAAAGGTATCAACTAGAGTTTGTGTTTTATTGTTATTTTTTTAAATTATTTTTAGAGGTTCAGGTTATTTCTGTTACGTTTGTAATAATATATTGTGTTTTTCAATGTTCTTCTTTTAGTTGGAGCCACAAGTGTAGCTACCTTGATATCACCACCCTGAGTCCCTATTTAAGACAGATTAGAGAAAGCTCAGCAGTATGGAAAAGACTGCATCTGATAGGGGATGGGACTTGTTTCCTTTATGATGGACTTTTAGGCAACTCATTTTGCCTCCATTTCCCTTTATAAGCATATTTATATATTTTCTAATTTCATTTAATAAATCCTAATTTATAAAGATTCTTTGTTTGTACTTTTGTGCACAAGCTGGCGAATAGCCTGAGGGAAGGCTCAGGAGTGTTGAATGCTTGGTGGCCTTGTCTCCTGGGGTTCCACCCACAAAGAACATAACTACATTTAAAGCAACAATACATAATTGAAATATCACATATGAAATTAACAGAAAAAACAGACATAAAAATATGTATTTTATTGTTGTTTTTGTTACTTTTAAACGTATTATTTTAACCCAATACATGACGCTAAACTAGTACTAAAATGGTTTGGTCCAGCCTGCCAAATAAGGAGGTTAGAACCTATTAATTAATTACAAAGTCATTTGGCAGGTGAATGGAAAAACCAAAACAGATATGAATGACTCATTTGACCAACATAAACATTGTTGGCCCAAGGTGCAGTTTGGGAGTAGGTCTGTAGCACTTGCCATGTAAATCGTTGTGATCCGAAATTGTTGATTGTTACTTTTATGAAAAGGAGCAAATATCTGGTCATCTGTTTGTATCTGATTGTGAAGGAGAAGCCTTATTGCACCTTCATTGGGAATAATGACAGAGAATGGACCAATATCATACCAATAATATAAAAGAATCAATACAGCATGTTAAGTTTCAGAATACAGAAGTGTATAGAAGGAAAAAAAGAGCATTTTTGGGAAGAGCAAACAAAGAAGAAATGATTCTAGAAAGAGAAAAAAGTCAACTATATTCAGGACAAAGTAGGTTTGATTAAAAATAGGATATTGGCATATTTAAATTATGTTTTCTGTGCTGCTAATATATTTCTTTAAACTTCCCAAAAACTAGGCTATTAAAGAATTTTCACAAGTGTGTTAGAGTATATCACTAATATTCCTTTAGTATAACAGACACAAGTGTATACTCATAACAGAATACTGCATATGAATAAATCTGAAAATCAATCAAATATCCTAACAGAAAAGCTTACAGCCTTGGTGTCATAATACCTCCTAACCCATTAACAGCTGTGTCCGGTGTTCTTCCAGATGGGTGTAAAGTGGAGAAGGACAAACAAACTGTGATTGTATTCACTACACTCTAGGCACGCAGACTTATTTTGCTAAACTGGAAGAATCCTAACTCTCCTCTTTTAAGTCAATGAGAAACCGATGTTTTATACTATCTGAAACTGGAAAAAATCAAATACTCAGTTAGAGGATCTGTACAGATTTTCTTCAAAACATGGCAGGATCTAATCAATAATATTTTAGAATAAGCTCTAAAGGCACCGAGGAAGCAATTATTTCCGCATTTCTTTTTCTTCTCCATTCATCTCTATTGGCCTATCAAACTCATCAATTTAGGTATGCTTACAAGGCTTAAGCTTTACCCCATTGGCCATGCTCTTTATCTCAGGGGTGGGGGTCGACTTGTTCTCAATCCTATTTTTTGTAAAAATTCATTGATTTGTATGGAATGATTACAATAAAATAAAATAAAAAAATCTTAACAGAACTTTTACTTTCCAATGTGTAAGTCAAAATATTCTGAGAAAATTAGTTTGATTTAAGCAAAAAGTAACTAGTACTGGCATGTCTGTGCATTCTTTGAAACAAGAGGCTGAACTGAAAAGATTATAAATTTAAACAATTTTATCGATGTGCCTTTTTTAACTTGCCTTAAAGGTTGAGGAATCCCAGAGCAGCAGCAGACCCAAAGGCAGCACATGCCTTAAAAATCTCATGCATCATATACATTTTATAGTAAATTGGACCTTAATGACATTTTCTCCTTATAGTGCCTTTTTAAAATATTTTGGTATACAGTGTTTATCATGCCTGATCACCTCCTTATTTTTTAATTTGTTTCTTGTACCAAGTAGTTTGGATACTGAGAATTATACTCTTCTAAATTTATATGTAAATGTTGTTTAGTATTTCACTTATTTTATGTGTGGAGTTCTGAACCTCATTATTATCTTAACTTTATTTGTAAAAATCTGTAAAGTTCCCTGAACTTCTTAATGTAAAGGGTGATAAACAAAAATGTACCTCACAAAATCATTCAATGTTGAGAACACTGTGGATCAGCTCCAATTACTGAAAATGAGGTATCAATGTGTCCTGGGGACTTCAAACTGTATGACCTTAACCTACTTTGAGTACTAGTAAACATTATCACAGCTGCCACAAAACAGAGAAGAAAGGTTCTGAAAATTATACTCCATTAAGCCTGATAGTAGTACTAGGAAAGGTAATGGAGAAAGCTATTAAGAATTAATTAAGCCGATAGCTACTGGGCAAAAATATTCTTAAAGAATGGTTCCTCTTGTTTGACTAATCAAATTTTCTGAAGAGTCAACTATGCCATGGATGGGAGAAAGACATGCTATATTATATATTTTGTTAGAAAGAAATTCATAAAGGATATAGTTCAACATAAGAAATGCACCACTGAAGGGGATGCACTATTAGAAAGGGAAACACAGAGTTTAGAAAAAAAAGCAGAAGGATATATATGAGGTGAGTAATTTTAGAAGGGAACACACAAAATTTAAATATAAAAAGTAGTATAACATTCAAATGTTCTCAATAGGAAACTGGAAACCATACCAGGATCACCAAAATTGAGCCGAGGAAGTGAGTAAGAAGACCGAGTTAGAATCACTGGTGTAGTTCAAAATATGTAGTCAAAACCTCAAACTTTTTTGGATGCTGTTTTTGAACATAAAAAAACTCATATAAAGAAGTGCTTTCTTTTCTTTTCTTTTTTTTTTTTTTGCTAAAAAATACTGTTTATCCAGCATGCATAAAATGAAAACAGTTTTGTCAGATAGATGCAAACTACCAAACTTCACATTGTTGCAGTATAGGACAGGAATTCATCAGCTCACAACAGCAGTGAAGAGAAACAAGAAACCAAACGCCATAGCTGTTAGTCATGTATATAAAAACAACTGACCAAAAAGAACAGGAAACAGTACTGGTGAGAACATGATGGGGATGGGGATGGTTTGGAAGCAAAATTGTCATAACAAAAGGCAGTGTAAAACCTTTCCTGAAATATTTGAATTCCACATTTTTTCTAACCACACTTTTCAAAAAATATCAGATCTGTTGCACATACAGTTGTGCTTGAAAGTTTGTAAACCCTTTAGAATTTTCTATATTTCTGCATAAATATGACCTAAAACATCATCAGATTTTCACTCAAGTCCTAAAACTAGATAAAGAGAAACCAGTTAAACAAATGAGACAAAAATATTATACTTGGTCATTTATTTATTAAGGAAATGATCAAATATTACATATTTGTGAGTGGCAAAAGTATGTGAACCTTTGCTTTCAGTATCTGGTGTGACCCCCCTTTGCAGCAATAACTGCAACTAAACGTTTCCGGTAACTTTTGATCATTCCTGCACACTGGCTTGGAGGAATTTTAGCCCATTCCTCCATACAGAACAGCTTCCGCTCTGGGATGTTGGTGGGTTTCCTCACATTAACTGCTCGCTTCAGGTCCTTCCACAACATATTGATTGGATTAAGGTCAGGACTTTGACTTGGCCATTCCAAAACATTAACTTTATTCTTCTTTAACCATTATTTGGTAGAACGACTTGTGTGCTTAGGATCGTTGTCTTGCTGCATGACCCACCTTCTCTTGAGATTCAGTTCATGGACAGATGTCCTGACATTTTCCTTTAGAATTCTCTGATATAATTCAGAATTCATTGTTCCATCAATGAAGTCAAGCCGTCCTGGCCCAGATGCAGCAAAACAGGCCCAAACCATGATACTACCACCACCATGTTTCACAGTTGGGATACGGTTCTTATGCTGGAATGCAGTGTTTTCCTTTCTCCAAACATAACACTTTTTATTTAAACCAGAAAGTTCTATTTTGATCTCATCCGTCCACAAAACATTCTTCCAATAGCCTTCTGGTTTGTCCACGTGATCTTTAGCAAACTGCAGACGAGCAGCAATGTTTTTTTTGGAGAGCAGTGGCTTTTTCCTTGCAACCCTGCCATGCACACCATTGTTATTCAGTGTTCTACTGATGGTGGACTCATGAACATGAACATGAACCGATGTGAGAGATGCCTTCAGTTTCTTAGAAGCTACCCTGGCATCCTTTGTGACTTCGCTGACTATTACACGCCTTGCTCTTGGAGTGATCTTTGTTGGTTGACCATTCCTGGGGAGGGTAACAATGGTCTTGAGTTTCATTCATTTGTACACAATCTGTCTGACTGTGGATTGGTGGAGTCCAAACTCTTTAGAGATGGTTTTGTGACCTTTTCCAGCCTGATGATCGTCAACAACTCTTTTTCTGAGGTCCTCAAAAATCTCCTTTGTTCGTGCCATGATACACTTCCACAAACGTGTTGTGAAGAGCAGACTTTGATAGATCCCTGTTCTTTAAATAACATCCTATTGAGTGAAAACACCTGACACGAAGTTCACCTTCAAACTAACTGCTAATCCTAGAGGTTCACATACCTTTGCCACTAACAGATATGTAATATTCTATCATTTTCCTCAATAAATAAATGACCAAGTATAATATTTTTGTCTCATTTGTTTAACTGGTTTCTCTTTATCTACTTTTAGGACTTTAGTGAAAATCTGATGATGTTTTAGGTCATATTTATGCAGAAATATAGAAAATTCTAAATGGCACACAAGCTTTCAAGCACAACTGTATGATTAAAAAACTGGGAATCAGGCAACAGTGTGAACATATACAGTACATTGTGATATATGGCCAGCTGTTCATCCTGGCTAATACCCCCAGGCCACCAGATGGAGCCCTCTCTGCAGCATGGAGGTGCCCCGAATGCCAGTAGGGAATTATGGATGTTGGAGTTTTTCTTTACAGCCCTGCTGGATACCACGGGGGCCGCTAGAAGGTGCTGCAGGGACAAGCAGCGACTATTTGCCCTACGCCCCGGAAGTACGTCCGAGTCGCATGGACAAGAGGAATGACGTGCTTCTGGGTTGAAGAAAAAGGAGTTTTATCTGACCTGGAAGTGACAAGGAGTCACATGGACTAAAGGATGGGAAAAACTTCCGGGTCAGGGACTATAAAAGACTGGGAAAAACACCAGAGCATTGAGCTGAGCTGGGTGGAAGGGTGGCAACGCGTCTGGGAGTGGTGGATTGTTATTGTAGTGATTATTGTTTATTGGTTAATGAGTATTGTGGAGAGGAGGGTGCTTTGTGCACTTTGTATTAATAAAAAGTCATTATTTTGGACTTTTATCTGGTGTCTGGCGTATAGTCTGAGGACGATAGCGCCCTCGATCTGTAACAACATAAATGGTGTGAAGCAATCAGATGTTTGGTTTAAGTGATTTAACAACAGCACAGTGGCTATTTACAACAAGCAACATTCATGAAATGGCAGAATTTGAAACAAAAACAACAGTAGAAAACCCACAAGATGAACAGACTGAATCAGGAATTCAAACTGGACTATTGATTACAAAAAAGAACTGCAGGGAAACTATAAAAACATACCCCCTAAACACAGCAAACCCAGATCTATATTAATGGGATGCTGCAAATCATTATCTTCCTGTGACATTAACATAACAATAAAACATTTTATTTACACACAGGTTCTATTCAAATATTGCATGCCATTTCTTCCTGGGATTGAAGCTATTAGATTGCTTGGCACATCTGCATTAATAAGCTTGTGGTTGTCTGCAATTGAAAGAGGTGGGCAGGGAGGACAAGGAGAAGAAACCTTTTCTGTCAAGCTGACCATGAACAATCTGGACGAGAACAGGCCATTCAATCCAAAAAGGCTCGCCAGTCCTATTCACTTCTTGAAAAGTAACATCAAGTCTAGTTTTAAAAGTTCCTAAAACCTTACTGTCTACCACACTGCCTGGAGCTTATTCCAAGTGTCTATGGTTCTGTGTATAAAGAAAAACTTCCTAATGTAAAGGAAAAATGTCCTAATGTTTCCTAAAATTTACCCTTAACAAGTTTACAACTGTGTCCCAACTGGAATAAAGCTGACAACAAACAGCTATAGCTGTTTCCCAGTTTTCTTTTCTACATACCTCCAATAACTTTTACTCATGCAGCACATAGCATGTTAAATTTTTTGGATGAGAAAAGCACCAAATGTTCTGAAGAAAGAAATGTCACATAGCCTCTTAGTTATGCCAGTTACAGTGGGTATATTAATATGGGCTTCTTTGCATTTTCTGTGTTTGACTAGGTTTGTTCCACAAGCTATATGCTTTTTACAAACATGAGTTTAACATTTACTGTCTTGCATTATGTAGACTTACAATGTACATGCTGACTAATGGTGTTTTTCAACCTTTTTTTTTTGCCCAGAAATAGGCCATCGGACAATTTGTGACGACTCTTTAGGTGAGCTTTATGTTTTGTAGGGTGATTACTCTATTGCCCTAAGATTATATGCTTACTATTGTTACTTTCAAAACTGTATTTGTGATAACAACCTTGCCAGTTTCTGTAGCCGAGGATCAGACCGCCAAGGTCCCCACCTTCGGCCACCACCCAACTCACACTGCACCTGACCTCCTTGGCCCCACCCATAGGTGGTGAGCCCATGAGAAGGAGGACCCATGTTACCTCTTCGGGCTGTGCCCGGCCGAGCCCCATGGGTCACTGCTTTTTGCAGATGATGTTGTCCTGTTTGCTTCATCAGGCCGTGATCTTCAGCTCTCTCTGGAACGGTTCGCAGCTGAGTGTGAAGCAGTTGGGATGCGAATCAGCACCTCCAAATCCGAGACCATGGTCCTCAGCCGGAAAAGGGTGGAGTGCCCTCTCAGGGTTGGGGGAGAGATCCTGCCCCAAGTGGAGGAGTTCAAGTATCTCAGCGTCTTGTTCACGAGTGAGGGAAGAATGGACCGTGAGATCGGCAGGCGGATTGGTGCGGCATCCGCAGTGATGCGGGCTCTGCATCGGTCTGTCGTGCTGAAAAAAGAGCTGAGCTGTAAGGCAAAGCTATCAATTAACCAGTCGATCTACTTTCCTACCCTCACCTATGGTCATGAGCTATGGGTAGTGACCGAAAGAACGAGATCGCAAATACAAGCGGCTGAAATGAGTTTCCTCCGTGGGGTGCCTGGGCTTTCCCTTAAAGATAGGGTGAGAAGCTTAGTCATCTGGGAGGGGCTCAGAGTAGAGCCGCTACTCCTCCGCATCGAGAGGAGTCAGATAATGTGGCTCGGGCATCTGATCAGGATGCCTCCTGGACGCCTCCCTGGTGAGGTGTTCTGGGCATGTCCAACCAGGAGGAGGCCACAGGGAAGACCCAGGACACGCTGGACGGACTATGTCTCTCGGCTGCCCTGGGAACGCCTTGGGATTCTCCCGGAAGAGCTGGAAGAAGTGGCCGGGGAGAGGAAAGTCTGGGCCTCTCTGCTTAAGCTGCTGCCCCCACGACCCGACCCCGGAAAAGAGGAAGAGGATGGATGGATAATAATCTTGCTTCAAACTCAGGACACTGTTAAATTGTCCAGTGTGCTGTGTTAAAACATTCTAACCATGCAACCTACCTGTAAAGTAGAGACCTTCAAAATAGAGAACTTTTATTTTTGTCTGACAAACACAATAATGGCATTGCAAGCTCCTGGTTTGCTTCACATATAGACAGAGAGTAGTTTATTGATCCACAAGGAGAAATCAAATCTCTGTAACACGAACAAAGTCTTTAAAGTTATAGTACAAAACAGCAAAAGTGTTAAAACATTCTAACCATGCAACCTACCTGTAAAGTAGAGACCTTCAAAATAGAGAACTTTTATTTTTGTCTGACAAACACAATAATGGCATTGCAAGCTCCTGGTTTGCTTCACATATAGACAGAGAGTAGTTTATTGATCCACAAGGAGAAATCAAATCTCTGTAACACGAACAAAGTCTTTAAAGTTATAGTACAAAACAGCAAAAATAAAACACAAACTATTATATAATTGTAAACCCAGAGCATATGTTATAATCAGTTTATATGTAATATATAGTGTCTATAAAGAAATACTTTCCTTAGGCAAGTGTGTCTGTGTATCTGTCAGAAGAAGGTGAAGATGGATGGAAGTCATTACACAGTCTAATGGTAGTGAAGGTGCTTCAGGACAATGTGTCAAAAAGGGAATGGGCAGCATTTGTAATGATGGTGTTGTAAATTTGCATTATTTTCTGCTACACACTTTCATATGCAGGGAAGTGTATATTAGGTTATTATTTCATACTTTGTTGGGTCTTCAGTTTAAATACTGGTACTTATATAGGTATATCTTGTCTTCTGTAAGAAAAGAAGCAGCCTCAAAGAGTAAAAACCCCTAATAGTATATATGAAGGTGACATGCGCTAAATATATATATATATATATATATATATATATATATATATATATATATATATAAACTGCTCAAAAAATTAAAGGAACACTTTGAAAACACATCAGATCTCAATGGGAAAAAGAAATCCTCCTGGATATCTATACTGATATAGACTGGGTAATGTGTTAGGAACGAAAGGATGCCACATCGTTTGATGGAAATGAAAATGATCAACCTACAGAGCCCTGAATTCAAAGAGCCCCAAAAATCAGAGTGAAAAAATTATGTGGCAGGCTAGTCCATTTTGCCAAAATTTAATTGCAGCAACTCAAAATTGTACGCAGCACTTTGTATGGCCCCTGTGTTCTTGTATACATGCCTGACAACATCGGTGCATGCTTCTAATGAGATGACAGATGGTGTTGTGGGGATCTCCTCCCAGATCTGGACCAGGGCATCACTGAGCTCCTGGACAGTCTGAGGTGCAACCTGGTGGCATTGGATGGACCAAAACATAATGTCCCAGAGGTGTTCTATTGGATTTAGGTCAGGAAAGTGTGGTGGCCAGTCAATGGTATCAATTCCTTCATCCTCCAGGAACTGCCTGCATACTCTCACCACATGAGGCCAGGAATTGTCGTGTACCAGGAGCCACTGTACCAGCATAGGGTCTGACAATGGGTCCAAGGATTTCATCCTGATACCTAATGGCAGCCAAGGTGCCTTTGTCAAGCCTGTAGCGGTCTGTGTGACCCTCCATGGATATGCCTCCCAGACAATCATTAACCCACCACCAAACTGCTCATGCTGAATGATGTTACAGGCAGCATAATGTTCTCCATGGCTTCTCCAGACCCTTTCACTTCTGTCACGTGCTCAGGGTGAACCTGCTCTCATCTGTAAAAAGCACAGGGCACCAGTGGTGCATCTGCCATTTCTGGTATTCTATGGCCAATGCCAATCGAGCTGCATGCTGCTGGGCAGTGAGCTCAGGGCCCATTAGAGGACATGGGGCCCTTGGGTCACCCTCATGAAGTCTTTCTGGTTGTTTGGTCAGAGACATTCACACCAGTGGCCTGCTGGAGGTCATTTTGTAGGGCTCTGGCAGTGCTCATCCTGTTCCTCCTTGCCCAAAGGAGCAGATACTGGTCCTGCTGATGGGTTATGGACCTTCTCTGGCCCTCTCCAGCTCTCCTAGAGTAACTGCTTGTCTCCTAGAATCTCCTCCATGCCCTTGAGACTGTGCAGGGAGACACAGCAAACCTTCTGGCAATGACACGTATTGATGTGCCATCCTGGAGAAGTTGGACTACCTGTGCAACCTCTGTAGGGTCAGGTATCGCCTCATGCTACCAGTAGTGACACTGACTGTAGCCAAATGCAAAACTAGTGAAGAAACAGTCAGAAAAGATGAGGAGGGAAAATGTCAGTGGCCTCCACCTGTTAAACCATTCCTGTTTTGGGGTCATCTCATTGTTGCCCCTCTAGTGCATCTGTTGTTAATTTCATTAACACCACAGCAGCTGAAACTGATTAACAACCCCTCTGCTACTTAACTGACCAGATTAATATCCCATAAGTTTCATTGACTTTATGCTATACTCTGATTAAAAAGTGTTCCTTTAATTCTTTTATATATATATATATATATATATACACCATGCCTCCCAGCAGCTGATGTATCATTATGCATGTCTAAAGGTGATATTTTGCTTTAAATGTTAAATCAACTTTTCATGAGTGGTGAAACAGCAGTAAAAGTAATGAGATTATGGGTTTGCATGCCAGATCCTCCCTGCATAGGGAATGTTTTGAGTTGTGAGAAAAGCACTATAATAAAAAAAAGTATTATTTTTATATGCATGTACAACTTAGCAGTCTCTCGGCCAATGGCTAACATAAAGTAGCTGTACTTATAATAATGGGGAAAGCAGGCTATCAGGACAAACCTACATCTCATCTAACCTGAACCTAAATATCAAATAGAAGGCTCATTGCAGACACCATGGAAGGAAAAATGCACCCCACTCAGACAATTGTGTTTTCATTAGGTTCCTAAGAGCTGTGCTCCGGAACCAATGGACAGTGTTTATGAGGATTAAATAGATATTGCTGAAACAATGTTCTTTTTAAGTCTTATTTATCCATATTGCTTCAAGTGAGAGAAAAATAATCATCATCACAGGTGTTTCTTAATCAGTAACTTTTACTAATTGCTTTCAAAATATTGTCTGTTTTTCCATTCTGTAGTAATAGCTTATTTTTCTTATTTTGCTTTGGATTTTTAAGCACAGTGGATTTCTCTTGCTGTGTATTTTAAAATCAATTGGGAAATCCTTTATTCTTTCTTTTTTCCCCAACTATTCATTCTTTCTTCTCTCTTCACCTCATCCCCCCCTCCCCAAGTGTAATGTAATAAAGAGATACATAGTTTTGCATAAGCTCTTTAAATAAACAAATACCAGAAATTAATGTAACATGTTTAAATAAAAAAGTTCATAAAAAGTTGACCAAATTTTGTAAAATAAAAAACTCACAGATGCTGTATCTAAACCAGATCTCCATGCTATTCAGATAATCAGAGTTAAACCAAGTATTGTAAATTATTTTAAACAATATGGCCATGGCTGTATTTTTTTTTATTTTACTTTCTCGTATACATAGTATAGAGAATGTATAGGAATCATGAAAAAATTCAACCTCGAGATTTTGATGAATCTTGACGTTTTAGTCCTTCCTGAGTCTGAAAATACCATTTTTGAAATTATGTCTGTCTGTGTGTAAACACGATAGCTCGAAAACTCTTTGACCTAGGTCAATGAGATTTTGTATGCCTGCTTTATAACAAAAATAAGGAATCCTATCAACTTTTGGGCCACTTCTGGCAACTGGAAGTGGTACTTCAACTGAATACTTCCACAAATGTTCAAGTAAACTATGGTTATAATAACAGATAGATGATTGAAATTTTGTATACATATTTATAATGATAAAAAGCAAACAGATATGAAATTAGAGAAAAATTACTCCACCGGAAGTAGTATTTTATTTAAAAAAACATCCAAATTATTTGTATCATGGAAATATAAATGTGTACACAATATTAAAAACTGTATTCAATATAACGCATATTCTTTCAATAACATCAATTTTATTTTAATTTATACATCATTAGTTTAACAATAACATGTAAACACTGAATATGCCATGTACATATAAAGATGTAATGGGAACAGTAAGCTGCTACATCCGCTTCGTGTTCCAAGTAATACATTTAATTTCATGATTACCAAAATTAAATGTAGCTAAATGCAGTATTACCTATAGCAATTTGTTGCAACAAGTATTATATACCATTGATACTTGCGTATTAGTCAATCTCGCAGATAAGTCGAGTGTATTTTTAAGCCGAAAATTACGAAATGTGTTATGACCTGCATATAAGTTGAGGGTAAAACTTGACAGCTATCAAATTCTTTGAATTTCATAATTATTCCCAATGTACCTGGGCCCAAACTTTCAACATTTTAATCTTTGAAGAATTTTAGAAAGCCAAAATTAACTCCAAAAACATTTTTATTTATTCATTTAAAGTTAGAATAGTTCAAGTAAATTCGTATTCAAGTCCCTCACATATAATAAAGTGGCCGTAAGTGTCTTCTTCAAATCCTTCAAAGTCCGATTCTTCGTCATCAGAATGTCCGAATAAAACGTGAAAGTCTTTTTCCGTGATGTCATCAGCATAAACATCGTTCTCTCCTCTCTCGTCATCTGTTGAATCATCTGCTGCTGATTCTTTGTCTTCATAGATGCCATCATTTTCTGATCCATCCATAGCATTACTGATGCCGCATTTAAAGAACGACTTTTTGATAATTTCTGGTGGAATTGAGTCCCAAGCTTCCTTTGCCCATTTAGCTACTAAATCAATGTCTGGTTTCATTAAATTCCCTTCTTTTGTTAATTTTACTTCTCCAGAACACATCCACTGCTGCCACATGCTGGGTACTCTGTTCTTGAATGACTTGTTCAAACAAATATCTAATGGCTGGAGCATCAATGTCAATCCGCCAGGAATAACAGCTAACGTAGTCGACATTTTCCTGGCTTCATCCTTTATATCCTCTGATGTATGAGCGCGGAACATGTCCCACACCAAACATGACGGGCATTTTCTTAGTCCTGCTCCTGATCATCTAGCCCACACATCTTGAAGGCACAATTTCATTCCAGCCTCATCAATCCAGCCTTTGGGGTGTACACGAACAGTAATGCCTGCAGGAAATTTTATGTTCTTTGGGAACGTCTTCCTCTTGAATATTATCGTTGGGCGTAGCTTTGTACCATCTGCCAAGCAAGAGAGGACAACGGTGAAATGGGTTTTTTCATGGTCCGTTGTCTTAATAAGTACGGTCTTCTCACCAATACCTGCTACAGTTCGATTCCCCGGCATATCAAATGTCATTGCCGTTTCATCCATGTTACCAGTGTTACTGAGTTCAAAGTCATGCCTTTGTCTTTGCTTGATAATAAATTTATGAAAGGAACTGACCTTTTCTTCTAGATCTTTCGGCAGCTTCTGCGCGATTTTTGTTCGCTGACAAAGGCACAGCCCGTATCTGTTCATAAACTGCGTACACCAGCCAGCCGATGCTTGAAATTCCAACAAAGGCTTACCATTGATCGTTAAATACTTTCCTTCTTTTGCCAATTGAAGTGCCCATATCTGAATGCTCGAACGAGTCACAATGTATCCATTTTGCCTGCATTCCATAATCCAGTCATTCTAGTCCACTGAAAGGTGAAAGTCCAAAACGCAATGCTTTCTTAGACTTTGGAATTGCTTGTAGAGAAGTCTTATTTTTTATCCAATCTCTTACGAGTTTTTCGCTAATTCAAAACTCTCTGCCAGCCACACAATTATTAGTTTCCTCAGCACGCTGAATAACTTTCAGTTTGAACGATGCTGGATACGAAGCTCTTGTCTTCTTTTCAGAACTCATAATCGTACCGGTAAGAAGTTTAACTTAATATATTGATCTATTTTACTAATACACTGCAATTAAATATACGTAGACTAATAATGCAGAGCATGTGGTGTCTTCAAGCTTCTTCCAACGAATTGTGGTTCCAGTGTTTCACATTTCCTTTATAATGTAAGCAGGCGTTCATATCAGGAAATTCCAATAAAGTTAATTGATAGATTGTTTAAGGGAGGAGAAATTTGGTGGGTGGAGTTGGGAGATAGAGAAAAAAAAGAAAAGTGTTTTTTTGTATAGCTCAGTGCGGTATGTCCACAGTTGTATTCTTAAAGAAATAATTAGAACTGTCAAATAGTTCACAAAACTGGGGTGACCATCTCTTTGTGCCTTTCCACACATCCAAGACTCAGTCGACTACGCTACCGAGGTCTCCCGCAAGCCAAGAAGAACTGATGCCAAATTCTGGGAAGGAGAGTAGCGGACTCTTAGCACCCGCTCTTACAATAATGACTAAGGTAACCCCCACTGAGTGTAGGCCTAATTGAGCAGTCAAAGCATATCAGGTAGGTAACACTAAACTGAACCACAGTATTTGATGACAGTGGTTATCAACTAATAGAGCTATAGCCAATAGCTCAAGTCAGCAGGACTTCGCCTCATTTAGCTTGAGCAATAAAAAATTAAAATGAAATGTTCATTGTATTGCAGTTGGTTCGTGTTTTATGATAGTTGGCACTACAAATTATAGTCAGTGGATTTCAAATTTCGTAGACTCGTGTTTTATATTTTAAGTAAAACCTGTTTATAAGCGTTAGATGCTAGGCGATTTAATGGAATATTAATTGTGGATGCTAATTTAAACACGCACGTTGCCTTGGTTCTTTTGATTTCAAATCTGGTTGTACGTGGCAACTAATGGTATGTTTGTTACCAAAATCTGCAAAAGCTAATGCTCAAATTCAAGTATTTCACAGTTTAAAGAATTATTTAATGAAATTAGAAAAAAAAACTAGCTAATTAGCAATAGTATTGCTGGCTTATAATTATTTCAAAGACCATGGGAAATGGCAGATGACCGGTGACTTAACACCATGAAGAGTTGAGTGTACAATGCCATTACCCAAATTCTATGGAAAAGTGTGTTGCCCCGTGGATAAGTCGACCCTGTTTTAATAAGTACGGACTGGCTTTTTAAATTCAGTTCTGTCTCTTCAAAGAACACAATAAAACAATTGACCCCAGGAAATCTGCTGGTCCTAATAATCTATGTGTGTTGAAGTTTTTCGCAAATATAAGGCCCAAACCTTTGACCAGTTTATTCAGCCTGACACATAATAAATATTAAAATCTTTGGTGACCTTTTCAACAGCACTGCACAAATATACAGTAATTAAAAGGAAATCAGTACAATTAATAAGTATGCATAGAAATATTAATAATGTAGGAAACTACAAAATTAAAACTAATTTGCATGCAAAACTCATACAATCACGTTATACAGAGTACAAATAAGAATTTTTTTTGAATTTCTGCAATTTAAAAATAAACCTGTAAATTTTATTGTTTTAACAGGCATCAATCAAAGCTGTCAAAGTTCTTTTATATAGGTTCTCAATAATGAAGAGTAAAATTTTCAAAGAATCCAATATTCACTTATCCATGCAGATTTTTTCTTATTGTTATTTATCTGTTTTCATTTTGACAGTAACATCATCATGTCACTATTTTGTAACATTGTTTTTATTGCAGTCACTGCCATTATAACTATTTTCAGAGCGCAGATGGCCCTATTGCTTATAAGGCAGTGGCTGTGGGACTGGCCTAGGTTCACCAAACCCCCCAAGTGAGCCCATGATTGGATTAAAGACATATTGTCTTAATTTGTTTAGGAACACGGCATGAGAAAGAAGGCTTTCTTTTGTTCTTTTGTTTTTTTACTCTAAAGCCAACATTAAGCTCATGTTATCTATCATGACATACACAAATTGAAATGCAGACATTTATATCTTTTTTTTTAATTCATTTTATTACAATCCATACATAGCAATCAAGTTTTTACAAAAAAAAAGAATTATGTTAAGAACAGATCGATCCCCACCCCTGAGAGAGAGAGCAAGCCAAACGGCGTAAAATTTAAGGCTTGTAAACATACCTAAATTAATAAATTCTCTGTGCTTTATAAACTTATTTTAAAATGTTACTGATTTGATCCTGCCATGTTTTGAAAAAAGTCTGTACGGATCCTTTGATTATTTGAGTATTTGATTTTTTCCAATTTCAAATAATATAACACATCGGTTTCCCACTGACTTAAAAGAGGAGAGTTTGGGTTCATCCAGTTTATAAGAATAAGTCTGCGTGCCAAGAATGTAGTGAATGCAATCACAATTTGTTTGTCCTTCTCCACTTTAAGCCCCTCTGGAAGAACCCCAAACACAGCTGTTAATGGGTTAGGAGGGATTGTGAGTCCAAGGCTGTCTGAGAGGTAATTAAAAATTTTTGTCCAGAATAATGCTAATTTGGTGCAGGCCCAGAACATGTGACCGACATTTATATATTTTAAGAGAGAATATGGTGAAAGGGACTGGTTAAAGAAATGTTTAGATAACTATTGCTTGCTTCAGTAAATGTTAGAGGAAGAGAGTTGTGTAAGGCTGATGTACCTGTTGCATCTAATTTTTACTTCTTAATCAATTTTTAACCTAATGTTAAATGTGTTTTTTTATTCAGTGTGACCAACTTTAGAGTCAGCTAAGGAATAAAATGTGCTTTCGAAAGTTCACAGACAAAATAATAAACATCACACAATGTTAGAACATCCTTAAGGAAAACAGGGATTTTTAAAAAGAATTAGTAATTTCTTTATATCTGCCAGTTTTAACAACATGGCAGCTCTGGTACACCTCACACAATAGACTAAACAATGCACAAAGCAATCCTGTAATTAAAATGTTGCGCACACACATGGATAACAAGCTTAACTAAATTAAGCTTTTATTTCTTCTGCCTTGAACCTACATTTTTTCTGCCATTTTGCAAAACTGCAAATTAACACATTTTCTATGCTTAACACATTTATCTGGCAGCTCTGTTATGTTTAAATTTTCTAATGTGTTATTAGTGCTAAATGCAGCCCACTTCAAAACACAGTATATGAGGTCTTCACATATAACACACCAATGATCTCCCATTATTTGATTTCAGTCATTTCATATTTACACATGTCAATCTCTACATGTGAATATAGTATAATTTTTAGTGATCTAAAACCAGGACACTTGGAAATAAATGAAGACAATGTCAATAGAAAGAAGCAGATATATGGAGAAACGCCTAACACCAGAGCAAGGCAAAATCACTGCCTTTAAGATAAGAGACATGCACAAGTCCTAAAACAAGAAAAAACATTGGTAACATATCAAAGAGAGCCTTGATGAGCAGTACATTTATATAGATAATGCTAAATTCATTGCAGATGTCTAACAAGTTGATCTGTGATTAAACCACAAAAGCTGTTGCCTAGCAACACCAAATGCCCACTGAAAAGGTATGCGTTTATAAGCAAAACCTGAATTACAATATGTGGCCCACAAAATAAGTGCCTATTATATAGAAGATGGCTTTTTGAGAGGGGGGTTGGGTAACGAAGCATAAGCATTGAAGTTAATTGATCTTTTGTTATTCTTCATGATTGCCCAAAAAGGAGCATTCACTTTTTTTTACAGAAAATGTCAAACATAGCAATGTTTAAACACTATAATTAACTAATAAACTGTCAAGTATTTTATTCCATTTTTTTTGTATTTTAATTGCACCAAATACTCATTTTAATATTAGGCATTAAATCACAAACTTACACAAAATTAGATACACCCTAAAATTACCAAGCACAAAAACAGCAACTTGCATTTCATAGTTTACCCCTCCCAGATTGTGCTTGTAGTCATCACTGACACAGGTTCTAGCGTGTATTTTTAAATAGTTAATTTATCATATTTAACAGTGGGAATCTATAGACTTTATTAATACCAATTGTTTAATGCAACACTAACAAATATTCATTAGAGGAAGATTTCTTTATCATCTAACAGAAAAATTGCACTGTCTGAACATACGTAACACTTGTTACATTTTCAGGAAGACTTAAGTTATATCTTGTCACATATTAGGTTGTGTTTTCCCTTTTTGGAGGCAGTTCATTTACAGAGAAAAAAAATACACAGATAAAATGTTAGAAAAACTGGATGATCTGCGCTTTTACACAGGTCTCATAACTTATGGTAATACAAACCTTTATATGTGATTGATTACTTAATACAAGCAGTTCTTCTATAGGTCCTGAAGACCACTTTTGGAATTTGGGGCCCCATCCTTTTGCAGCGTGACAGTTCTGAAAAAGACAGCTTTGAATTCTTTTTGAATTCAAGATGAAAAATGTCAAACGTCTATGGAAGTTTGCTGTTTGCCTTCTTAAAAAACTCCAAAGTTTTTTTTTTTCCACACGTTTCCAGAATAAAGCACTATTCTAAATTTTACTTATGCAACTCAACATGAAACATGGTAATGGATGGACTTGGAAAGACATTGTTGTACAGGAACATCAATCAATTATTGAAGCAATCAAATGAACAGCTTATGTAAGTTTGTGAAAAGATATATTAAAACAGCAGCACAATTTATTGAAATCACACATTTTATACTTAAAAGTAGCAGTTTAAATTTCTTTATGTTAATAGCTAAAAGATAAGAACATTTTTAGGAAAGTTTATATATAAAAACTCTCCATCAGCTTGAGAAGGTGCCATTGATCTGTAGTGACAACTAGTTTCAAGTAAAAGTGGGAACTGTCCCACAACTACCCTGAGCTCTTCTTTACAAAGTAATATCCAATTATGAGTTGCTTATGCTAACATGCAACAGATGTTTGCACTAAAATAGTGCCAATATCTAGTAAGTTTTTATATCTAGTAAGAAGCAGTGAAAACATTCTGTACATATTTCTTGCATGTCTAAAACAGATAACATTTGATGGTGAATCCCCATTTTAAAGCCAAAAAGCTAAATTGTAGTTAACATTTTATGTTTCTATGAATATCACAGAATATTGTGAAACTTGACTAGTTTCCTTTTTCTTCACGTTGTTTGGTTAATGCATCCAGGTTTGTGAGGCCTTTCTTCAAATAGAAACTACCAAGTTTTATAAAATTAATTACGTAGTCACATTGCAAACAGAGTGGTCAACTGATCACTGAAGCACGATGTAAAGTATGTCAATCATTCATAGTAACTTTGGGCAACACTGTTGTACACGTCGGCAATAACTGTGGCCCTATTGGAGCACACAGCCAATACATTTGACTTTCATTCTCTGCATATTCTGTTGGCTTAGAATAAATTGTCAAGTACACCAATGGCATTCTGCATAGAACAAACAGAACCTAAATAAACCCCCACCCATAAAACAGATATTCACCTAGTTTGGTATCAGAGATGAGAAACAATTTCCTGCTCTTATTTGTTGATGTCCTTTGATCCGTCCAAATGAATTTCCTAAAACTCTGTAGATTGCATTTTCGTGTGTAAGAGAAAAATATACTGTACTTGAAACTGCATGTGTGTTTAACTAGGACATTCTGACATTTGTCACAGCACATTTCAATTTGAAATTGAGATCATAATATAGCATTGAACTTTGTTTTGTTTTCTTACAGCAGTCTTATTTCTTTTAACCAAATATTTGCCCGTGACGTTTAATGATTAACTACTTTGGGACTTTACAATTGTACAGTATATTACTGATGTGTGTCTGGACTACCCCATTTATCTGTATGCTGTTTGTTGTGTTTGAAATGCTTTTTATGAATTATATATAAATTAACCTAGCTGATTAATGGAAGCTTCCTGTTAGATTTCTTCAGTGTGCCATGATTCATTGAACAAGACATGTGGGGGCTCCACCTATTGGTGAAAATAAAAGATGTTAATGTTTGGAGTACATACTGTATATAACAATGGCTCAAAACTCATATACTAAGTAATTTCCACAACACTTGACAGCAGCATAGCTGCTTACAGTATCATTTGCCTGCATAATTAGTCTGACACCCACATTAGTATGATAATCAGTCCCAATCCTAATGGCAACCCTCTTCAACAGTGCACATTTTGTGCGAAATCACAAGTGGGTCATGCATGATTTGTTTCATGGAACATCAGTGGAAAGATATTTTCAGGAGCTTTGAACGAACTGTGCTTCATTTAGTTTATGTTTCAGTTGATTACGTGGCATACTCAATCCACATCAACTTTTTATCTTTCCATAGCTTCAACTTTTGTTCTTTTAGCTAACATGTTCATTGAAAACTGGATGACTAAAATTAAGTTCTTACATAGTAGACTATTTTTTTATTGTTGTTTTCAAGGGGTCAGTATGCATGGCAAGGTTTGCACCACATTACACTCCACTCAGCAAAAGCTTCTAACTAGAGAACATCATTCAACCACTCTTTAAATGGTTTGCTCCCCTGCAAATATCAGGTTTGTTTTACCAGGGGGTGGGTAAAAAATGCAGAGGTCTATACTTTGACATTTTCAATTAGTTTGGACTAACAGCCTATCAGAAATAGTGAAGGTGAAGCAGAAACAAAGGGTTTTGATTGAGATGCTTAAAGAAATAAATGTGGTCAAAACAAATCCCAGACCACCAGGCTAAAAACATAACTCCTTAAAGGCTTCTTTTAAAGCCTTTCGTGTCTGTCTTGATTTTCAGCGAAGGGAAACCATAGCTTGTACTGTGCAGCACTCTGCTATACTATGTTAACCTTTTTGAAGCATTGCCATGTCCATGTCACATGCCTTGCTGCAGTTGCCACCTGCAGCTAGTAGCAAGACAGCATCTGCAAAAATGACAGACAATTGATTTAGAAATCAACATAACAAATTAGAGAAAGTTTAAAAATTTAGAAGGCAGACCAAAATGTTCAGAAAGTACAACAGCACTCAAAAATATGAAACCCAGGAAAGACCAAACGGTTATTAATTTATACAAATCACCATAGCATTCTGACACTATCTCAGACAGCTAAGTCAATAGTTGTAAATCTTTAAATGAAATTAAGGGAACATAAAATAATTGATAAAAGGTACAGTGCAACTGTAGTATACCATACATTCCTTAGTTAAACAGTATGTTTAATCACTTAACTCACTTGTATAAATTAGACATCTTGCATTTTCAGCTTCCATATTGTAAAACAACATTTGCATCGTTATGATACCAAACCCCCTTACCCATTATACTAGTTTTTCTACGCATGCATACTTATGTACCACTTACGTCATCTGCTGCCAATGTATATACAGTGGAATCTCGGTTTGCGAGCATAATTCGTTCTGGAAACGTGCTCGCAATCCAAAGCACTCCATTTGTATATCAAAGCAAATTTTCCCATAAGAAATAATGGAAACTCAGATGATTTGTTCCACAATGCAAAACTATTCATATAAAAATGATTAATACAAAATATAAAGTAAAAATACATAAAACAAATTAACCTGCACCTTACCCTTGAAAAGAATCATGGCTGGTGTGGGCGTCCCGAAGCAACAGCAGGCTCGAAGCGCTGTAGCAGTTTGCCGTAAAAGCGAATCCAAAAATATCGCAGACATGTTATAAGTGCCTGCCGTTGATGGGTAATACAGGAACATTATAAATGCGCAGGGCACAGTTTACTTGGCCCCGACCCTGCCTGACTGCTGTGTCTGTGTATAGTTAGTGGCAGATCCCACTACAATAAATAACTGTGCTGTTTCTGTTTCAATCTGAATAAAGCTGGTGTTGCTAAAGTACTGAGACTCAGCTTCGTGTTTTGGGGTGCAAGAAAGGGACTCACACGTTACAACACACACACATGGTCACCAAGCTATTGTAAACAGTATATGTCTGTATGGATGTTGACTATATGAGTGACGCACGCCGACTCAGAAGGAGAATGGCAGACGATTACCCGCAGCGAGAAAGAGAAGCACCATCAGCTCAGTTGTGATCACGTGGCGCTTGGCAGACAAAGCGTATACGTACTACTCATATTGCAAGACATCACTCATTTATTAAAAATTTGAGTTCGTCTTGCAAAACACTTGCAAACCAAGTTACTCGCAGTCCAAGGTTCCACTGTATAATATACAGTAATCCCTCGCTATATCGCGCTTCGACTTTCGCGGCTTCACTCTATACACATTTTTACTTACTTACTATCCAGAAGAAGGTGAAACTCTTGTATATGATTAAAGATGGCAATACCCTACAAAAGCCTCCTCACGCATGTGAAAAGACAGCGCCAGCAACTGCCTATCAAGATGTTCTTCAGCCACGCACCCAGACACCCACTGCCTACTCCTAGTACTTCTTTAGTGGAAGAAGACAACGACGCACCTGCTGAAGATACTGCACCACCTCTGAAGACTCTCCTACTGAGGTCGTGCCTTCATAGGTTAGTGGTTGTGTGCAATTAAATGTACAGTACAATAATCTACTATAGAAAAGAGTTCGGGATTGTCCTTCCGTCCCATGAGTGCAAAGCGTAGTGGTATTCCGCTTATTACAGACTTACTACTTGCGGCTTGAGGTACGAAACGACGCGATGTGAGCAGAGTTCTGGTGCTGTCATCGTTCCCTTGCTTTTGTGCGCGATGCGCTGGAAAAATAGAGAAAATTATGTCTCTGGAAATAATTAATGTTGATGGAGTACAAATGCCTCACTGCGTAGTAAATATCAGGGGAGATGGTGCTTGCTTATTCTCATCTATAGCTTATTTAGTGCATGAAACTCCGTCTTTAGCGGTACAGATTCGGGCTGACATTGTACGACTTTGGACAGGCACTTGAGGGGATAAAAAAAGATGTTATGAATGGACACTTTGATGTTCTCATTCTCTACACTTACATGCCTGATGTACACATGGAGCGCACAATAATTGAAGATAAAAGTCGGTCACCTTAAAAGGTGAGTGCGACTAGTAATATGATATTTGTAACGTCTAATATGTCTTATTTTCTCTTATTTTGTCTAATATATTGAGTAATACGAGTGTAATGGTGACTAAAGGGTGTTGTTTCATGTCTAGAGGGCTCTAATAATGTTAAAAAATGTATTTAGAAGGTCGTAAACAGGTTTTCTATACTCTAACTGCGAAAATATTTGATTTATAAATAAAGAATCCTACTTCGCGAAAATTCATTTATCGCGGCAGAGTCTGGAATGGATTAACCGCGATAAACAAGGGTTCACTGTATATATATATATATATAGGGTGGGCCATTTATATGGATACACCTTAATAAAATGGGAATGGTTGGTGATATTAACTTCCTGTTTGTGGCACATTAGTATATGTGAGGGGGGAAACTTTTCAAGATGGGTGGTGACCATGGTGGCCATTTTGAAGTCGGACATTTTGGATCCAACTTTTGTTTTTTCAATAGAAAGAGGGTCATGTGACACATCAAACTTATTGGGAATTTCACAAGAAAAACAATGGTGTGCTTGGTTTTAACGTAACTTTATTCTTTCATGAGTTATTTACAAGTTTATGACCACTTATAAAATGTGTTCAATGTGCTGCCCATTGTGTTGGATTGTCAATGCAACCCTCTTCTCCCACTCTTCACACACTGATAGCAACATCGCAGGAGAAATGCTAGCACAGGCTTCCAGTATCCGTAGTTTCAGGTGCTGCACATCTTGTATCTTCACAGCATAGACAATTGCCTTCAGATGACCCCAAAGATAAAAGTTTAAGGGGGTCAGATCGGGAGACCTTGGGGGCCATTCAACTGGCCCACGACGACCAATCCACTTTCCAGGAAACTGTTCATCTGGGAATGCTCGGACCTGACACCCATAATGTGGTGGTGCACCATCTTGCTGGAAAAACTCTGGGAACGTGCCAGCTTCAGTGCATAAAGAGGGAAACACATAATCATGTAGCAATTTCGCATATCCAGTGGCCTTGAGGTTTCCATTGATGAAGAATGGCCCCACTATCTTTGTATCCCATATACCACACCATACCATCAATTTTTTTGTTCCAACAGTCTTGGAGGGATCTATCCAATGTGGGTTAGTGTCAGACCAATAGCGGTGGTTTTGTTTTTTAACTTCACCATTCACATAAAAGTTTGCCTCATCACTAAACAAAATCTTCTGCGTAAACTGAGGGTTCTGTTACAATTTTTGTTTTGCCTCTTCTGCAAATTCAGTGCGCCGATCTGGGTCATCCTCGTTGAGATGCTGCAGTAGCTGGAGTTTGTAAGGGTGCCATTTGTGAGTAGCTAATATCCGCCGAAGGGATGTTCGACTAATGCAACTCTCCAGTGACATGCAGCGAGTGCTACGCTGTGTGCTCTTGCTGAATGAAGCTAGGACAGCCACTGATGTTTCTTCATTAGTGACAGTTTCCATGCGTCCACATTTTGGCAAATCCAACACTGAACCAGTTTCACGAAACTTAGCAGGCAGTTTGCTAACTGTAGCATGGGAGATGGGTGGTCTCGTAGGGTGTCTTGCATTGAAATCTGCTGCAATGACCCGGTTACTGCGTTCACCAGACATCAACACAATTTCTATCCGCTCCTCACGTGTTAACCTCTGCGACATGTCAATGGCTGTAAACAAAGAGAAACTTGTAAATAACTCATGAAAGAATAAAGTTACTTTAAAACCAAGAACACTATTGTTTTTCTTGTGAAATTTCCAATAAGTTTGATGTGTCACATAACCCACTTCCTATTGAAAGAACAAAAGTTGGATCCAAAATGGCTGACTTCAAAATGGCCACCATGGTCACCACCCATCTTGAAAATTTTCCCCCTCGCATATACTAATGTGCCACAAACAGGAACTTAATATCACCAACCATTCCCATTTTATTAAGGTGTATCCATATAAATGGCCCACCCTATATATATATATATATATACTGTATATATAAATCAAACTTAACATTTCAATAATAAGCAATAATTGGAACATTACTATCAAAAATAACCATAAAAGTCACAATAGTTTACATACTGCTTATTTAACATGATAAAATCCTAAAAGATTGTTCCACTTCCACTGCCACCTCAAAGCCATAAAGGTAACAAAAATAAACAACCAACTACAAAAACTATTTGCAACATAAATAATTTATACTTAGCTGTATTAAAGATATTTCAGCATACAAATCCATAATCAGGTTCTGTTGGGAGATCAAACACAAAAATTAGAGGTGCTCTCAGTGCAGTGGCTGATGTGTTCTCCAGACAGTGTCGGAGTGTGCTGAAGTTTAGAGTGTGGAAGATTATGGAGGGTAGTCATTCAAATGTCCCTGGGTTAAGCAAGTCTGTTGTTTTCCTATATGTTTGGGGTCCAGCAGTTGTTCAGTCTCAAATGCTAGGGTGTATAAACACTTTTTCCAACTTTAAGACAATACTGTTTAGGTAAAATAAACCAATCAGTGTCTAAATAAGTTCTCCTAGGAGAACTGAAGAAGTACTTTCTAACAGATTTATATAGCACAAGAAAACAAAAATAAAGCAATTCATAATATAAAGGAAAAACAAGCAGTGTAACAGCTCCACTGCTCCAGTCTTGAACACTGACCATTCAGATACTAGAACTGAATTGAACTCCTCATAAAAAGAATTCAATTTGGGTAATCTGGGTCTCTCCATTTGGTTCTCTATCCATTTGAGTCAGCTCTGCGCCTCTCTTTACTCAAGTGTTCCAAATATGACTTTTGGCCCAATGAATTATGGTGCCAGGTGCACCTATGAACATACCTATGTTCAAAAATTGTGTTCATTATGGACATTTCAGGAATAGCTCAAGGTATTTACATCACACTTCATGTCAGCACTGAATTTTCTCAATAGGACCACAGAGTTAGTAGATTATAGTCTTTCAAGCACTAAGTCCAATATATATATAAAGGACAAATACAATGAATAGTTGTTTGTTGCAAACAAAATTTTCCTCTCAACAACCTAAATTCACATTGAGGTGACCCCTTTGTCTCCAACAATAAAGTCCAACTGTATGGTATCCAGCCAGAGGCTTTTTGGTATCTTCACACTTGCCTAGAGCCTCTTCTGTGGGGTACTGCAAAGTAATGAAAAGGCCACCAATGATTGAGACTTTGCCAATACTGTGCATTGAAGAAAGTGTAACTATAACAGACATTTTACAACTTCCTGAATGAGATCAGCCTCCTTCACCTCTACTGATGTT
Organism: Polypterus senegalus; assembly: GCF_016835505.1. Classification (NCBI taxonomy): domain Eukaryota; kingdom Metazoa; phylum Chordata; class Cladistia; order Polypteriformes; family Polypteridae; genus Polypterus; species Polypterus senegalus. The sequence continues at coordinate 116,856,644 of NC_053160.1, read as the reverse complement.
ATTTTGTTCATCTTAAGAGTCAGTTTCTATTACCAATGTCTGGTATGCATGTATCTATTCCACTTTTGTCTTCCACCCTGCTGGTAATGCGCATGAATCTCATCCATCACACTGAGAGAGGTAAGCCAACATAGTGATTGCACACAGTATTTTAAGACTGATCTAAACCAGGCTATCTGCTTCACCAAGTCACCAGGAATCCACAGACAAACTCTACTTCAGGCCTTGTCCTGTTTCAGATGAAATTCTCTTCAGTTTATTTAAGATGAAGGTCATGAATAAAATACTTTTTTGTGACTCCCTCTCATTTACATTTATTTGCTTGACAGACACTTTAATCCAAAGCGACTTACAAAAGAGGTAAGCATAATCGAGTAACATTAGGCTAGTGCTTGTTTGTTCAAGGAGTGTAGTAGGACAGGTAACAAAAGTTGACCGCCACAAGTAAAAAAAGATGTAATAATTAATAAATTTTCAAACACTGATCAACAATTAATAAAGCCAATAAATGTAATGTAACAACAAATCAACCAAACAGTTTTAAATATCACAGAGGAAATTTTTTTTCCCTCAGTTAATCAAACATCCCTCCCTTAGAATATTGTTCAGTGGCCAACCCTGTGAGGAATATACAGTACATCTCCAGTTTGGGGTCATTGAGTCACAGATATTCACCACAATGCCAAGGTCACAATCTTAGCATAGGCAATCAACAATAATGTTTAAAAATACTATTTACTTGAGATTGTTATAATAATCTAATAACCAAGATTACAAAAAATGAAATTCATAGAAGCAATTATTTTTTAACTATTGCAACATTATCTGTATGCACAAAAAAGACAGTAAGCCAGTCTTACCTTATATTTGATGCAAGTATTTCATACATTGTAATCACAACAAAGTGTTATAGGAAAACAACATTTGTTTATACAGCATATTTTCATACAAATGATAAAGCTCAGAGTGCTTTACAAAATGACAAAGAAATAGCTGCAAGAAAAGGAAACCAAACTAAATTTAGAAATAATAATACACAATACATCCATACAGGCTTACATAAAATAGAATATGGTACTATATGTGAGGACTCTACCTTTCTACTAATTATATATCTGTCTCTAAAGATGAGTATGATAAGGTCAGATGGCTGTGATGAGAGAAAAAAAAACACTCCATATAATCTGATAAATACAAAATCTGCAGGGGTTCCAAGGCCAAGAGAGTGCAAGTTCCCACTGAGTATTCTACCTAACATAAATGTAATTATTTCACTCCTCTTTTTTTTAGGCTTTGTCCTAGAGGATCAGATGTAGTGCGTCTTGTAGATAGCCTGGGCACCCACCTTCATTTGAGCATCACAAGCGAATGTACAGTACCTCAGTCTGGTGGGGATGGCACAAAACATCACAAAAAAACTGGAAAAGAAAGCAGAGAAATATAGAGATTATTAATGATTGCAACACCATGAAAAACATGACAAATATATGCACATAACTAAAGTGTAGCTACAAACAAGCCAAATTTCAAAGGTGAGGTATTTAGGAGTGTATTTTAAATGATTTATTGTGTTAGCCTGGCATATCTCTATTAGTAAAGTATTAAGGATTTAGCAGACTGCTATAAGAAGATCTAAGGTTATGACTTGGAAAGTAGTGGGACAGGTATTCCAAAATATAGGACAGAACAAGATTACTTAAAGCTTACCATTAGTGTTATTTTAAAGTCAGCTCTAAAAGACATGGGTAACCAATGTAATGAAGTACAGTGTAACTATGAGTTATTACTCCGTACTTGCTGTGTAATACGCTAGTTAATTACTCAGTTGTCATTGTTATTCCACAGTTTATATAATTACAATGTAACAATTTATCACTGATCCAAAAAGTGTACTTACATAGTTACATTGTATCTGTACTTTCAAAATGTAATAAAAAACATCAGGGTATGTAACTACAACTATGTAACAGATGTGCCATGGTCTGGGCAATTGTAATGGAGAATTGCAGTGATAACTGTATAGATTTTCGATTAAATTTCAAGATCTTTTTTAAATGGTGAAAACACCTTTGCAAAATGTTTAACACTTTTGCCTTACCGATCCATTATCCTGAGATGGAATTCTGTCTGAAGATATGTGTGTAAAATTTGTACGTTCTACCCATGTCTCCCTATGTCTTCTTCATAGGTTTTACTGCCACATCCCAGGGACATGTAGGTTGGGTTACGTGGCCATATTTGTGACAGCGTGAGTGCTGGTATGTTTGTCAGTGCCTACTTGCAATTGGATGGCTCCCCATCCTGGGCTCTTTTCCTGCTTTGTGCGTGGTGATGCTTGAAATGGCTCTGCAACCCTGTGTATCTTGATTGAATGATGCAAGTTTGGCAGTATTATATTAGTGATGGGTATAATAATAGGCCAAAAAAAATCAACAATAAATAGTGTAAAACAAGTACAAGAATGTGACAAATGCTTGTTCAAGCAAAACATGTCAAGGAGGTGCCCCTCTAGATTTTGTATTTTTCAGCAATAAAGTCATCTTTTTTTAAGCAACTGTACCAGCAGGATCAGTGACCATAATATAATTGCTATCAGTCTTTTGCCAGTATTACAGTGGAAAGGTATATTAAGGTCCATAAGAAATCACCAGTCATCTGATTTATGAATTTGTTACTCCTTAAGATGCCATTAACAAAGCACACAATCCAAAAGGGCCAGAACCTTACATACCGTTGGAGTGGCCATCATTTCTCATGGATTTCTCAGAAACCTAAGTATTTCAATTAAAGTAACAGTTACTAATCTCATGAACAAACTACACACTGTAGTGCAATGAGTGGTGGAAAACATTTCACATGTTTAAGTAACCAGTAATTTTTCATGATGCACTAAGTAACACAAGATATTACAGGACATATAATGAATGCCTGCTTGTGCGGTATCTAACTGCAGTTACATATGTTAGGATGCACTAAGCAAAGGATTACTTGGAGGATTTTGGAGATGGCTGCAACATATTTGCAAGCAAATAAATGTCTGATCTTTTCATCTTGATTTTCAAGTATTTTTGGTTAGTTATCTCAAATGTCGATACACATCCAGGTGAATTAATTTTTCCAAAATCTGGTAATCAATGGTAAAAAGTCTACAAGTAGGGAAGATCAAAACATAAAATGATTTAAGCACATGCACCATTGTTTAGACTCACAAAGGACACCAAGATTACTGACAATCAGGCACTGAAGACATCTAAAACACACAGCATAAACAGGAAATGCTGGATTGGAAGAGGATTCAAGTACTCTGTGGTTACGTAATACTCAGAAGGGACTTGCATACTGGGAAGTAAATGTGAACATGTTGTGCTTATACATTACTTACCTAGGTACTGCCTACTTGTAAAATGTAACACCTTTGGGAACAGAATGTAATTATCATGTATTTACTCTGTACTTACACAGGAATGGCCTACTTGATGTAAAGTGTACTCCTTTAGGAACAGAATTTACTAACCATGTATTCAATCTGTGCTTACACAGGAATTGCTTACTTGATGTAAAGTGTATTCTTTTAGGAACAGAATGTACTTAACAGGCGGCATGGTGGCACAGTGGGTAGTGCTGTTGCCTCGCAGTAAGGAGACCTGGGTTTGCTTCCCGGGTCCTCCCTACGTGGAGTTTGCATGTTCTCCCCGTGTCTGCGTGGGTTTCCTCCGGGTACTCTTGTTTCCTCCCACAGTCCAAAGACATGCTAGTTAGGTGCATTGGCGATTCCAAATTGTCTCTACTGTGTGCTTGGTGTGTGGGTGTGTGGGTGCCCTGCGGTGGGCTGGCGCTCTGCCCAGGGTTTGTTTCCTGCCTTCCACCCTGCGTTGGCTGGGATTGGCTCCAGCAGACCCCCGTGACTGTGTAGTTCGGATATAGTGGGTTGGATAATAGATGGATGGATGTACTTAACATGTAGTAAATGTGTACTTACACAGAATGAAGCTACCATGTGTCTATTCAATAACTAGGCAAGAATAACCTATAAATAAATATCTTTCATCTTGGTTAAATCTTCAATGTACATTTTTACTCTCTTGTCCTCATGTATTTTATTCTTACATAAATTAGATGAGAAAACAATATACTGTATCAAAAATACATAAAAAATAAACACAAATATTGTTTTTAAAAAATATTTTTTATTGTCAACTAAGTACAGAACTGCAATCAAATTAAATTTTATTAATAATAAATAAGTTACTTATAGTACCACAACGAGACATTATTATACATGTAATTCATTTAATATTAACAATTACAGAAATCAAATGTAAAAGTTTTCAGGTTTTAATGCAAAAATGTTTATAAATAATACATACTGGGTTACATTTTCAATATTTTATATTATACCTCTATATGCTCAACCACGGTTGGGCCATACTCCATCTATATATATAATTCACTAAGGCAAGACACCCATGGAAAACACGCTGGAAGGGGTGTGGATTCACTAAGCTGCCGACAAGTAAGACACCTATGGTGCACACAGGGAGGAGCCATGCCCACCAACTCCAAGACCATTGGATACGACGACAACTCGCAGAGCCACACCCACGAATTCGGACGTAAGAACACAGAAAGAACAGTGTCATTTATATTCGTCTGTCGTGGAGGCCTTATGTACTTCCGATCCACCTTGACTGTTTATAGAGGCATGTTTCTCGTGGAGGTCAGTCGCCATATGCAGCATGTAAAACGGTTTGCGAGGGGTATCCCATGGAATCCTTAAAACAATCCTTTACAACTGAGGTTAAAACACAATGAAGTAAGCAGTCTTTAAAAAACGACTTTTCGGTTACGACGCATGACTTCGTGCACCATAGCAAACTGTTTTACACGCTACATACAGCAATTTGCATCTGTGACAAACATGTGTCTTCTTCACTCACGGACAATTATATTTTGCTCTCTCCAGAGTTCCATCTTTACATTCACTTTCTGTTGTATCCGCAATCCCTCCCTTTTTAGACAACTGTGTCTTTCCAGAAGTGTTAAACCATCAATAAATAATTATGCGGCGTTTGTTATGCCGCGGGTTCACTATTGTGTTGTATTTTGCTCTCTCCAGAGTTCCATCTTTTCATTCACTTACTGTTGTATTCTCACACCAACCCGTTTTAGTCAACCGTGTCTTTCCAGAAGTGTTTAGCATTTAATAAATAATTATGCATGAGATTGAGCATGTGTCTAGGCGTGGGTAAGCCGCTGAACCCCATTCGGGCTGCAAACCGTGGAATTCCCACTAAGTGCGACTCATACGCTCCCACTATTTTCGTCCCTACCCTTTGTACACAACCCCCTCCCACCTCGCTACTACCGTGGTATTGCGTCTTGGTAGATTATATATAGAAAATCAGCCAACGACTCAAGTGACGAGTTGGAGGTGGGCACATGAGCGGGCAGTGCATACTGAACGAGAAATCAGCAGACTAGCTTGACAGAGGGAGCTGAATGAACATCCTTCTCTCCTCCCGTTCCACACTCCGTGACTGAGTGCCATGCACCCCCATCCCTCCGTCTGGCAGGAGAAGGCGTGGAGGTGGTCCGGCAGTTTTCAGTCACGGACGATTGTGTGTTGGTTCGTTCCGGTTCGTCTGTCATAGAGGTCACATGCAGCTCCGACCCACGTTGACTGTTAATAGAGTCATGTTTCTCGCGGAGGTGAATCGCCATATGCAGCGTATAAAACTGTTTGCGAGGGGTATCCCATGGGATCCTTAAAACATTCCTTTACAGTTGAGGTTAAAACACAATGAAGTGAGCAGTCTTTAAAAAACGAGTTTTCGGTTACGACGCACGACCGCGTGCACCATAGCAAACTGTTTTACACGCTACATACAGCAATTCGCTTCCGCGACAAACATGCGTCTTCTTAGATGCTCCTGCACTTTGTACACACCCCCCTCCCACCTCACTGCTACCGTGGTCGGGTGTCTTGGTGGATTATATATAGAAAGGCAGCCAAAACCGCACAGAGCAATGAAAAGTCTACGTGAGTCACAGCTGCAACTAGACTGTACAAAGACGACAACGAGTTGAGTGACGAGTTGGAGGTGGGCAGTGTATACTGAACGAGAAATCAGCAGACTAGCATGACGGAGGGAGCGAGTGGATGTCCTCCTCTCCTCCCGTTCCACCCTCCGCACCTGAGCGCCGCACGGATGATTGTGTGTTGGTTCGTTCCGTGCATTGTTACAATGTTGCTTTTCTTGCTGATTTATTACATTACCGATTTTTCAAATGTTAATTTTCTCCCTGTGCTTAAAAATGATTAAAAAACCGGCCTGATTATGCGGCGTATGGTACGCCACGGGTTGGCTATATTAATATATAATTCACTAAGGCAAGACAACCATGGAAAGCACGCCGGAAGGGGCGTGGACTCACTGAGCCGCCGACAAGTAAGACACCTGTGGCACACGCAGAAGGAGCCACGCCCACCAACTCCTGGCTCCTCCGAGCCACATTGACTGTTCATAGAGGCATGTTTCTCGCAGAGGTGAATCGCCATATGCAGCGTGTTAAATGGTTTGCAAGGGGTATCCCATGGGATCCTCAAAACAATCCTTTACAACTGAGGTTAAAACACAATGAAGTAAGCAGTCTTTAAAAACCGAGTTTTCAGTTACGATGCACGACCCCGTGCACCATAGCAAACTGTTCTATTGTGTTGGTTCGCTCTGTGCATTGTTATGTTGCTTTTCTTGCTGATTTATTACATTAATGATTTTTTAATGATTTTTAAGCACAGGGAGAAAATTAACATTTTTTTTAACATGAGTTTTTGCGTCCAGGGCAGGGAAATGTCTTTCGTGTTCCTGCAGGAGCATCTAAAAAGACGCATGTTTGTCGCGGAAGCGAATTGCTGTATGTAGCGTGTAAAACAGTTTGCTATGGTGCACGCGGTCGTGCGTCGTAACCGAAAACTCGTTTTTTAAAGACTGCTCACTTCATTGTGTTTTAACCTCAGCTGTAAAGGAATGTTTTAAGGATCCCATGGGATACCCCTCACAAACCGTTTCACACGCTGCATATGGTGATTCACCTCCGCGAGAAACATGCCTCTACGAACACTCAACGTAGCTCGGAGGTGCATGACATGCACATGACATTAACCTGACCTGCACTGCATGTGGCCTCTATGACAGACGAATATAAATGACGACATTTTTTCTGTGTCGTCACGTCCGAGTTGGTGGGCGTGGCCCTGCGAGTTGTCATCGTATCCAATGGTCTTGGAGTTGGTGGGCGTGGCTCCTTCCTGCGTGCACCATAGGTGTCTCACTTGTCGGCGGCTTAGTGAATCCACCCCCCTTCCGGCGTGCTTTCCATGGTTGTCTTGCCTTAGTGAATTATATATACAGTATACATATATAGATATTTGCCAGAGGTGCAGTTGTTGATGACAAAGCATTTGTTTTATACTGCACATGCAAAACACCTTGAACAATGCTGTTTGACTATGCAAAAACAGTAAAACATTTTTTTCTTAGTTTTGATTTCATTGAAGCTCTTTTAGGTGGTGCCAGAAGTCTTCATACTATTATATATTCTAAATGAAATAAATTGCTCAAAACATATATATATACATAGCAAAAACATTGTGTAATACCTTTCTTTTATGAGAGAATTTTGATTCATCGATAACAACAAATCTTTTATGGCCCCCGATTTTTAGATAATTCTTCCTTTTAAGCCTCTTTATTGCTTTAACACACACCTTCAAAATATGATTCATGTGAACAAATTAATCAAAAATATTTTTATAAAAATAATATAAATATAAATACTAATAAATGATATCAGTTTCTTAGAAAGAAATGGTAACAAAGAAACGAAAAATTCTACCCCATATATTGTGTTGTGTTAGATGCTGGTATATTGTTTGATTGACAAATACAAATGAATTAATTTTAATTCAAGAAGTGAGAAAGATTTTACATTCCATATTTTTACTAATGGGTGGCACGGTGGCACAGTGGTAGCGCTGCTGCCTCGCAGTTAGGAGACCCGGGTTTGCTTCCCGGGTCCTCCCTGCGTGGAGTTTTGCCTGTTCTCCCCGTGTCTGCGTGGGTTTCCTCCGGGTTCTCCGGTTTCCTCCCACAGTCCAAAGACATATGGGCTAGGTGGATTGGCAATTCTAAATTGGCCCTAGTGTGTGCTTGGTGTGTTTGTGTGTGTCCTGCAGTTGGTTTGGCACCTGCCCGGGATTGGTTCCTGCCTTGCGCCCTGTGTTGGCTGGGATTGGCTCCAGCAGACCCCCGTGAGCCTGTAGCTAGGATATAGCGAGTTGGAAAATGGATGGATGGATATTTTTACTAAGGAGAAGTTTGTGCATTTAAAGATACAATTGTTTACTGTTAGTGTTACAAACACACTGGCCATTTTAACTAAATTCTAAGTTTAACCTCTTAACTGTGGTTAAAAATCCAACTAAAATGCAAAAAGATTAAACTGATACTCTGCTTAACAAGAAATGTTTAATTACAAATTTCAGTCAATATGAAAAATGTTTCCTTTTAAAAAATGAAAACTATTTTTCATCCATGCATCCATTATCCAACCTGCTATATTCTAACTACAGGGTCACGGGAGTCTGCTGGAGCCAATCCCAGCCAACACAGGGCGCAAGGCAGGAAACAAAACCTGGGCAGGTTACCGGCCCACCACAGTGAAAAATATTTTGATAATCCAAAATAATCAATTTTTTATTTTTTTATTTTTAGCAAATAAATGTATATTTTACACAGCACATAATCACAGTTGCTACATTTACCAGTGCATAAAATTCAAATAAGGAACAACAGTACAAAATAATAAAACATAAATTTATTAATTTTATATCTGGGAATATTCATATTCTGGGTGTTGTCTTTAAATATTTTATCATCTAATCAGGTAAAAACAAAACATAAATAAACCAACTGTACAAGTCAGTATTACCTTTCTACAGTAAGACGCTTTGTCATTTTAGTCAGTGTACTTGAGCTTCTCACTATGCCATCCTGAATCATATCAATTTGCCTCAAATAAAGACCCTTTAAAAGCTAACAAATATTTAGTGTCAGTGCAGTGCTTTTAAAAATCAGGATGGTTATGAATCATCTGTTGTGCAACAATTAACTTACCGATGTATAAACCTCATCCAATTTTCCAATGAAACAAGAGAATGCTTAGAAATGGAACTATAACGTACGGATCGTATGGACTTCTTAAAAAAACAAAAAAAAAAACCTTACCAAATATAGCCATACCGACACGAATGATGTGACAGTTTCAACCTTTGCCCGAAAAGTTAGCAGCGAATGCTTTTACATGGCAATCTTTTTCGTTGCAACCACTTAATAAAATTCTTATTATTAAAGTTGCCGCCAACCAAATACAGTATGTGTTGTGGTCGTCGGCAAGAGACGGCATTTTATTAAATTGCTTCATATTAACGCAACATTTTGTTAAAGGTAAATAGGTACAATGCTTGCAGTACATGATTTCTAAAGTATGTAACAATAATGCATTAAAAGCATCTTTAACTTTATATGTTCCTATTAAACACTCCTAAAGGTGTTACTTCCGTTTGGATCTCCTAAACCCGCGCAGTTCTGCCCAATAGGGTGAAAGCAATGCAATCTGTACATGATAGTTCATGTTCATGTTCATATGGATTTGATAGTTTAGCGGTGGGAAGAGTGTTGTAATTTACGAGTTGCAAACTTTGAATAGAAAAGGTGAGTTTTTATAATAAAATGTGTTTTTATTTTAGTTGTAGTCAGTATGGCGTAGTCTGGAAACATATCTAAATTATGTAGGATTAAGACAAAAATGTACTTCTACAGCGTTATAAAGGCGCAGTCACCTGAGGTCATATTACTCAACTTGCAGTTCGGGTGGCATCATTGTAGGGATTTTCACCAATAAACCTAAGTCATGCCAGTTATTGGTATTCTCAATAACTATGCAACTGCTGGTTAAGTATATTGAATTGGCGTCTGCTCTGCCGCAGGTGGATGCGTACTTTAATAACGGGAAAAAGCACATTTAAACAGTAGGCTACGCGGGTAAAAAAACGACCCTTTCTTTAACCTTTTTGCCTTTACATGTAGTTTCAATGGTTCCACAGAAGTCATCAAGAAAAAATAAACAGATTGTCTCAAAAACATCAGCGATACTGTAGAAGTAACTACATGTACTGTTAATGAGGAGACAATTGTGGGAGATGCCGAACATACGCCAACAGAAAAAGATAAAATGGTCACTCCTGCAGAATCAGATAAAGGTAATGTAAATTTTTTGCAGTTCATTCAGATATGTTATATTGAGGTGGTTTTAGAATTAGAAATTCTGAACTGAATTTCAGGCAAAGTTAGAGCAATATTTTAGTCTTAATGTTTTGTATTACAATGTAAATATTTGCAATTTTCTTTGTAGGTTTTTTTTTTTTTTACTTTTGATGCCTTTTCATGAATAATTATAATTATATATATCCTTGTTTCAATATAGATCTTGATGATGGAGCTCCGACTGCTACTGCACTTTACACTCCGTGTGAAGCGAGAAAATGTTAAGCTCCGAAATAAGCTTGCTGTGATGGATAAGAAAGTATTAGAGCTTCAGGTGGAGCGGGGCTTTCTACGAAAGAATTTGGACCGTTTAACAGCTAATGCCAGTTAGTTTTTTCCCATACCACTTTACTTCCTTATTTTTAATTATATTTTTTGTATAGCAAACTGCATTTGACGAAACTACTATAAGCTTTAGTTAAATTATGTTTGTATCAGATTTCTCAAATTATGTATTGCAATAACAAATTCCATATTAATATGAATAATTTGCTACTTTTTTAGTACTTTTTATATACTTAATAGTATAATATAATGAAATGGTTGTTTAAATTTGTCAAAATATGAATTATGAGTATGCTATTGAAGCTTTAAATTATCTTTAGGCAAACCAAGTGCCAAAAGGGGAAAATATGACAGCTCAAGTTAAAGTTCATTGACATCATCTACATCTGATTCATTTTCTACTTCGTCAAGTGATATAAGTCTAGAAGAAAAGAAAAAGAAATCAAAGAAAAGAGTTGTAAGTTTCAACACGAGGTATGATAAATGCTGTCACAATGCTAGAAGTTTAAAAGCTCTCCAAAGGTCACATTGTTATTCAAAGTTAGGTTTTGACTCTAAAACCATATGGTTTAAGTTCCATCGTATTATCTACAAGGATACACAACCAGCATGAGATTTTTGGAGATCTTTTTGTTTAGATATGCATTAGAATTATGTCATGTATAATTTTTATTTTTCAAAATGAAGCACATTTTCTTTGCTATAATAGATTTACTTGGTACTTTAATGTAATTCACAACTTTTTATTAAACATTTTTTGATGCCAGGTATTTATTATGTTTCCTGATGTATAATGGTAGATTTCCACAAATATTTTAAATACAGTGAAAACATATTTATATTTTTAAAATATAGTTTACAGCATAAGAGTTATGACATTTCATAAAAAAACATGTTATATAAGGTAGTTAACTCATAGATATAATTTTGGTTCTTCTTATTCATTAATGCAAAATAGCAAAAACTGATTTGAATAAATTAAAAGAAAGTGATCCTCGTTGTTTTATCTTGGTAAAGTAATATATATATTGCTCTACTGTCTCCTATTGTATTATTAATATGTAGCCTTAGAATACCTAATCTCACAGACTTACCACTGTATATAATTTATCCCCACCTTCCCTTCTATATCTATAACCTCAGGCAATTAGATGTAGTAAAAAGACAAGCAGGAGTTAAGTTACACATAAAATAATGTATTACTGATAATATTCATAAATAATAACAAAATGCAAAGTACATTTGAATATTGGCAACCATACAACCTGATAAAATGGTGATGTGTAATTCAGGTGGCACACAGACTTGCAGTTACTTAAAATGTCTCTAGTTAAGGCATCGTTGGTGCTCAGCTTTCAGCCACATGTCTGTTCAATATGGCTGCTGAGCTGTGCTCTTCATTGTGTTGTCTTCATCATCACAGGTTAGCAAGAGAGATGCTTCTTCCATCATATGTCAGTCAGAGCAAGAGATGCTTCTTCATCATATGTGGGTCAGTCAGAGAGCGAGAATGTGGTTGAGCATGTACATTTATAGATGTTCTCTCCAATTCCTAGAACCAATAGGACATCATGGTACTTAAAGGCCTCTGAGACTAGCCAATTCCAAACAGCCCTACCTCAGACCAATGGGAGCAATAGTACATTTAACACCTCAACCCCCCCAAGACCATATGTTAAGCTAACCTGGCTTTGTGTGGGAGATCAAACTGGTTTAAGACACATCCCCCCAAATCCTGTCATAAAATTACAAAGAGACAGTCGTAAAAAGGGGGATGGGGGAAGGCAAACATGAATACCTCTCACCACTTGGTTTGCCTAAATTATAAATAAAGACATACAAAACATTTATCAAGTTATATGCAAAATCCTACATCACAACACTCGTGTATTCTCCAGATTGTGTTTCACAGTTCTAACTTTGCTGCTTCTTTTTTTTTCCTGAATAGCTAAAACACCAGAGGATGTACTAAGAAGATAAAAGAAAGTACTTCGCAACTTTAGATCTGAGGGAAGTATGAAAAAAGCTTTTAGAAAAGTAAATGTTGACCGAAATACTCTGGCATTAACAGCACCATTGGCAGAACTTATGATAGTGGCACCTGATTTCTTGTCAGAAATAAATAGTTTTAAGCCATCACAGGAAAAACTTCTAGATTATGCAAAGCAATGTTCAGGCTGCATGACCCCAGAAATAAAACAGATTATTAAAGAAATGAAAGATGAACAAAGGTCTTGCCCATTACCTATATAATAGGAAATAAAACCTATACAATATAAAATGTGTTAGTTACATGTTGTTACATTTTCTTTTGATTTATTAAAAAGTTTTACAATATTATATAGTTGGTGTTTTGTGGTTAAAACATCTTCATCCATGGCCTGCATTATTTGATATGTTGTTTAATGCTGTATATCCTGTATATTATTTCTATAATGGACGGTTGGATTAATGTGTTTCTGAAAAGTGAATTTACAATAAAAAGTACACAGATTTCATGGCTTCTAGTTTTCTTGTCTTTTTATAATTGTAAACATTTTGAAATGTTACATTCTTATTCATACCTGACAACCTTAATATAATTTGTAGAATAATCATGAATAATGTATCATACAGAATTATAAAAACAGTATGTTCTTTTACTACTTCTTCAAGTATTCAATGCAAGTACAGAATTAGTACTTGGTAATTATATTCTGTTTCCAAAGGAGTACACTTTACATGTAAACAATTCCTGCATAAGTACAGATTGAATACATGGTAAGTACTGTACATTCTGTTCCCAGAGGAGTTACACTTTACATTAAGTAGGCCATTCCCATGTAAGTACAGAGTAAATACATGGTAAGTACGTGCTGTTACCAAAGTACACTTTACATCAAGTAGGCCATTCCTGTGTAAGTGCAGAGTAAATACATGGTAAGCACATTCTGTTCCCAAAGGTGTTACATTTTACAAGTAGTCAGTTCCTAGGTAAGTAATGTGTAAGCACAACATGCTGACATTTACTCCCCAGTCTGCAAGTCCCTTCTGAGTATTATGTAACCACAGCGTACTTGAATCCTCTTCCAATCCAGCATTTCTTGTTTATGCTGTGTGTTTTAGATGTCTTCAGTGTCTGATTGTCAGCAATCTTGATGTCCCTTTTGAGTCTAAACACTGGTGCATATGCTTAAACCATGTTATGTTTGGATCTTCTCTGCTTGTAGACTTTTTACCATTGATTACCAGATTTTGGAAAAATGAATTTACCTGGATGTGTATCGACATTTGAGACAACTAACCAACAATACTTGAAAATCACAATGAAAAGAGCAGACATTTATTTGCTTGCAAATATGTTGCAGCCATCTCCAAAACCCCCCGAGTAATCCTTTGCATCCTAACATATGTAATTGCAGTTAGATACCACTTTTGGATTGTGTGCTTTGTTAATGGTATCTTAAGGAGTAACAAATTCATAAATCAGATGGTGATTTCTTATGGACCTTAATATACCTTTCCACTGTAATACTGCCAAAAGACAATTATATTATTGTCACTGATCCTGCTGGTACAATTGCTTCCAAAAGATGACTTTATTGCTGAAAAATGCAAAATCTAGAGAGGCACCTCACTTGACATGTTTTGCTTAAACAAGCATTTGTCACATTCTTGTAGTTGTGTTACACTATTTTTTGTTGAATTTTTTTGGCCTATTATTATACCCATCCCTAACATAATACTGCCAAACTTGCATCATTCAATCAATTTAGACATGGTCGCAGAGCCATTCCAAGCATCACTGGGCACAAGGCAGTAAACAGCCCAGGATGGGGTGCCATCCCATTGCAAGGCCCACTGACAAACATACCAGCACTCACGCTCTCACAAATATGGCCACGTAACCCAACCTACATGTCGTTGGGATGTCGCAGTAAAACCCATGAAGAAGACATAGGGAGACATGGGTAGAACATACAAATTACAAATTTTACACAACTCTCCAGTCAGAATCCCATCTCAGGATAATGGATCCGTAAGACAAAAGCGTTAAACATTTTGCAAAGGTGTTTTCACCATTTAAAAAAGATCTTGAAATATCATCAAAAACCTATGCAGTTATCACTGTTATTCTCCATTACAATTGCCCAGACCATGGAACATCTGTTACATAGTTGTAGTTACATACCCTGATGTTTTTATTACATTTTGAAAAGTACAGATATAATGTAACTATGTAATTACACTTTTTTTTTGGATCAGTGATAAATTGTTACATTGTAATTATATAAACTGTGGAATAACAATGACAACTGCGTAATTAACTATAGAGTTACTTTGCATTACACAGTAAGTATGGAGTAATAACTCGTAGTTACACTGTACAGTGGAACCTCGGTTTGCGAGTAACTTGGTTTACAAGTGTTTTGCAAGACGAGCTAAATTTTTTAATAAATTTTGACTTGATAAACAAGCGATGTCTTGCAATACGAGTAGTATGGATACTCTTTGTCTGCTGAGCATCATGTGATCACAACTGAGCTGATGGTTCTTCTCTCTCTCCTTATCTCTCTCTGTCGCTCGCGTCTCCGTCTCTCTGTCTCCCTGACTCCCTGTCTCTCTTTCTCTCTCTCTCTCCTCTTGAGGGCAATCGTCTCCTATTCTCCGTCTGCATGTCCGCAATCTTTTTGGATACGCTTATACAGCGAACTGCTACAGCGCTGGGAGACTGTGATTGCTTTGGGACACTCTTCCGCGTGTCATCCCATTGGGTGGAATCCCACAAGAGTTTAGAAACTCACACCAGCAATGATTCTTTTTAAAGGTAAAATGCAGGTTAATTTGTTTTATGTATTTTTACTTTATATTTTGTATTAATCATTTTTATATGGATAGTTTTGGGTTGTGGAAGGAATCATCTGAGTGTGACACCCCGTGTAGTGGGAATTGGAATCACCAGCCTACACTCTAGGTGTCTAGTATGTGGGACCGAGCGTGACCAGGATGATGGTGTAAGACAGGGAGACACAGACACAAAAAGGGTTGGGTTTTTTGAAAAATAAAGTGAGGTTTTATTTACAGGTGCACTTAAAGAAAATAATCAAAAATAATGTCCTGCGGAATTTATATATTAAAACACAGTCCAATGCCGCAAAGGACACACAAAAACAATCAAATGGAGCCCAGAAATGACTGTATACAATATTTACAGTGCTACTTGAAAGTCCCAAAAGAAAAAGTAAAATACACACAAACTAATGAAATCCAAATATATACACAAAAACAAAATGTGAAGCTGTCTTCCTCCACAGTGATCCAAGTCAGGAAGCTGCTCCTCCAAACAGTGTATAATACAGGATTCACCCAAAAATATTCAAAAATATAGAAAAAGTGTATATACAAAAATAAACAGTGCACCACTAACCACAACCCAATAAATACCTCCACCAAAGTTATTCAAGAGATATTTATATGAAAAAAATATTTACAAAAACAAAGCACAAGCCGTAATGCTGTTCTGTCAGGTACCTTTCTCTAAGAAGATCTATTCAGAAAGAACCCCCTCTAGAGGCCACGATTCCCTTTTGTATTCGGCCCCTACGCTGACCAATTAAACGCTACGTCATCCCTCCCGAGGTACGCGATGGCGTGAACACGTTAAAAGCGGCGTCTACTTTCCCACACAATTACTATAAAATGGAGCTGCCGGTAGCGCGCAGATAGCTGTGCCGGCTTCTGAGACGCCAACGGCACTTCTGCCATAAAGTGAAAGTAAGCACTTTCTATTCTTTTCCTCCTTCTCCTGAGCTACAGCCCAGACAACTACGAATAAGGGATCCCTTTACTAGACCGCGGTAAACTAATACTACGATGCTTTGCACTTTCTTTTACTCCTTTAGAGTTAATGAGGTCGGGAAAGCGCGTGTAGGAGTGGGTACCGACAATGCCATCCCGGCCGGTCAATGGCAAGGCTGTCTCTCCAGTCTACATGAGACCCGCTGTGACACTCCCCAAAAGACGCTAATATCGTCAACAAAGACGTCTTTCTGCACTATATAAATGAAAAAAGGTAAGTTTCCTTTCTTTATACATTTTTTCCTCCAAACAAAAGCCTCCCTCTTTACACAGCAGAGGACGCTAAACTAATTTCATTTAATTAATGGTAATGCCAGTAGTGCATATTACCACACACCCTCCCCCTCAAGATTTCAGGTCATATGTGCGGGATAAATAATCTGCCACTAGATTCTTTTTCCCCGCAACATAACGCATACCTGAAACCTGTATGGCTGGAGAGCCAAATACCAGCGGCCACACGAGCATTAGAATGCCTCATCTTTTGGATCCACTGCAATGCTCGGTGGTCGCTCTCCACAATAAATTCGTTGGACAGTAGATAATACTTAAGGCTATCTACAGCCCATTTTATTGCTAATCCTTCTTTCTCTAAGGTAGCGTACTTCTTCTCTCGGTCAAACAGCTTCCTACTAATAAACAAAATTGGCCTCTTCTCGTCACCCTCTCCCTGCATCAAGGCTGCTCCCAAACCTTCCCCCCGAGGCATCAACCTGCAAAGTAAAAGGTTTTGCAAAGTCAGGACAATGCAATACAACATTCTTACAAAATATTTTTTTCAGAGATTGAAAGGCATTTTCACATGACTCTGTCCATTTGACGTTTCGTGGTGCAGATCCTTTAAGCAGGTCGGTGAGGGGTGCTGCAATATCAGAAAAATTGGGGATAAATCTTCTGTACCACCCCACCAAACCAAGGAATGACCGGACCTGCTTCTTTGTTCCAGGACACGGACGATCCTTTATAGCGGCCATTTTGTCAATTTGGGGTCGGATCAAACCGCCCCCTATGGTGTACCAAGGTATTGCACTTCCTCTTTGGCAATGACTGTTTTTTCAGGGTTAACCACAAGCCCAGCTGTTTTTAACCTTTCAAACACATCCGCCAGTTGTTTTAGATGCTCCTCCCAGGTCTTACTGTATACTACCACATCATCTATGTAGGCTCTAGCATACCTCTCTGCTCCTTGCAGCACTTTGTCCATGAGGCTGGAAGTTCGCGCGCTCCATGCAACCCAAATGGCATGACCGTGAACTGGTACAAACCTCCGGGAGCCCTGAAAGCGGTAAGTGGTTTTGCCTCATCGGTGAGTGGGACCTGCCAATAACCTTTGCAAAGATCAATTGTTGTTAAATATTTTGCTGGACCTAGCTGCTCTACCACCTCGTCCACTCTAGGCATTGGGTAGGTATCAAAAGCTGAGATGGCGTTAAGCTTACTGTAATCCACACAGAATCTCATCTGTCCGTTCTTTTTAGGAACGAGTACCACAGGACTACACCAGTCACTCACTGAAGGTTCGATGATGCCTAAATCTTTCATCTGTTCCAGCTCCTCTCGGAAAACCTCTTGTAGGCGTGCAGGAATTCTACAGTAGGATGTTCTCACAGGACCTGGGGATGTAAGGCGAATATCATGATGTATGAGAGGAGTCCTACCAGGCAAAGATCCAAACAGACCCTCTGGAATCAATTGTTGTACTTCTGCTCTTTTTGTCTCTTCAAGATGTTCCAATGATGGTCCCACTTGGACTTCTCTGCAAGATGGCAAGTACTGCTCCTCCGATTCCTCTTCTTCGAACGCTACTAATCAATAGCTGACTTGAAGGGTTAGTATATTCCTGCCATGGCTTCAGCATATTAATATGAAAAGTTTGCCTTAATTTCCTAGGGTGATCAGGCATATCAATCTCATAAGTGACAGGACCTTTTGAGCAACTACTGTGTATGGCCCTTGCCACTTGGCTAAAAGACTGCTCTCTGAAGTAGGCAATAATAACAGTACCTTCTGTCCAACTGTAAGTTTTCGGTCTCTGACTGCCTTGTCATACCACGCTTTCTGCTTGGCTTGTGCGTTTTCCATATTTGCTTTAACAAACTGCGACAGGTTGGCGAATTTTTCCTGCAACTTAAGGACAAAAGTTAGCACATTTTGTGACTCAGTTCTGTCTCTATCTCCCTCTAGGGTTTCCTTTAGCACAGAAAGGGGTCGCACATGCCGACCATACAATAGCTCAAACGGAGAGAATCCAGTAGATGCCTCGGAACCTCCCGGTAAGCAAACAACAGGTATGGTAGCCACTGATCCCAATCTGATCCAGTCACGCTAACAAATTTCCTCAGCATCTGTTTTAAGGTGGCATTAAATCGCTCCACTAGCCCATCCGTCTGCGGGTGATAGGGTGTGGTCCTTAAACCCCGAATTCCTAACAAACTATTCACCTGTCTTATCAATTTTGCTGTTAGATTGGACCCCTGGTCAGTTAACATTTCTCTTGGGATCCCCACTCTGGCAAATAGCTGTATTAGAGCCCTCACAATGTTACTTGCATTTGTTTTCTTCAGGGAAAGGCTTCTGGGAACCGGGTTGCGTAGTCCCACACTACCAGAATATATTTATGTCCAGTGCTACGTTCGACAGGACCCACAATATCAACCGCTATTCTGGAAAAAGGCTCTTCCACTACAGGCAAAGGTATTAGTGGAACTTTGTCTCCTCTCTTCACTGGTCCAACTTTCTGACACTCTGCACATGCTTTTATATAATTTGTTACGTCTTTAGTCCATCCTGGCCAATAGAAATGCCGTGCTAGCCTATCAGATGTTTTACTTGCCCCAAATGACCTGACCAGGGAATGCTATGGCTAATCTGTAACACTTTTGCCCTCAGACTAGATGGCAACACCAATCTCTGCCCATGGTCATCTTGATGATACAGGAGGTCATCTTTAATAATAAATTTCTCTCCTGTCTTAGACTGCGAACCCTTTGTGGCCTTGTCAAAGCAGACACGCAGACTGGGGTCGTTCCGCTGAGCGGAAGCCACATCACTCGGTAAGTCGCTACTGTTTCCTGTGAGATCCAAAGGCAATATGAGCTCACCCTGCTTCTGGGGAACGCCCCAGAGCTTCTCACGCCTTCTCTGACTACGGGCTTTACGGACCGTGCCTGTCTTGTCAGCTTCCCCAAATGGCAGCACATCCCAGCCATCCTGGGCATCTTGCTTTGCCTTGCCGCCTGGGCCCTTGTGACCATCAGAGTCTCCGCCTGCAGAGTACTCTGTAAGAGATCTTCGATCCCGCACGTCCAACCCTAGTAGAATTGGGTAAGGCATGTTGTCTAATACGCCCATGGGCAACTCATATCCCAAACCTTGAATCTCCAGGTTCACCCGGACAAGAGGATAGGTGACTTCTTCACCATGGACACACCTCAATACTACCTGCTGACCTGACTGTACCACTTGGTCGACCAAACAGTCTTTCCTCACCAGAGACTGGGTGCTTCCTGTATCTATTAATGCAGGGTACAGTTTACCTGCCATAGTAACCCTTAGAATTTTCTCCCTATTCTTAAAAGGTGTCTTCTTCTCAGGTAGGGGGCATGGAACAAAACAAAATTTTGCCTCCTTACGTTTGTTTGGACAAAACTTAATTAGATGGCCTTTCTGTCCACAACCATGACACAACCAACCCTCCCTATAATCTGGCTTTGCAGGTGGGTTGACTAATCTTGTAGGACCACGACCCATTTCACCCGAGACATACCTGTGGGCTTAGCTGTTGTTCTGGGCCTCTGAATGACTTTATCCTCCTTCCGCAGGTTCCTTGGACGATGGGCAGCCAGGAATACCTCAGCCAGCTCCGCTGCTTCTTTGGAAGTCTTTGGCCGATGCTCCTCTACCCATGTATGGATTTTAATATCAAATACCTGCAAAAGTTGTTCTAACAGAATAAAGTCAATTATCTGGTCTATTGAGTGTTTCTGGGGTTGTAACCATTTAGTGCATAATTCTTTCAACAGTGTCAGAAGTTCTTTAGGAGACTGACCTTCCTCCCATTCGAGAGAACGGAACCTCACCCTGTACGTTTGGTGCTGATCTCGTACTTCTCTAGGATGGCAGCTTTTAATGAGTCATAGATCAGGGACTCCTCTACTGGCATGGCCAAAAATGCCGCCCTGGCCCCTCCTGTAAGTAAAGGAACAAGACGGATTGCCCAATCTGCTCTTGGCCAGTCACACACTGTAGCCACCCTTTCGAATGTTGAAAGGTAATGTTCTATGTCCTCGGGCTCCTGGAAGGGCATCAGACGAGGGTATTCCCATGTTCTTGCTGAGGCTCCTCTACTTCTTTCTACAGATTCATCCGGGTTGGAGGACTGCGACTGTTGCACCAAATTCACCTGTCCCTGTAGCTGGGCAAACTGGTGCTGCAGACTTTTGAATCGCTGTTCCAATCGTTGGTCTTTGTCTTCCTGCACAGCGATGAATTGTCGCAAGAGTGTCTCCACTGTACGGATATCCCCAGTGACTCGAACTTCTTCCCTGCCTGTGCTGCTCGGAGACCACTCCTGTATTGCGGTCTGGAGTGCCAACTCCTTGAGGCTTCTTTGGAGCCATACTGCCAAAACTGTCTTCGTCCGTACTCCAAAATCAAAAATACTGTCTTACTTTTAGCACACCTGATCAGATCCCACCGCTGCCACCAAAATGTGACACCCGTGTAGTGGGAATTGGAATCACCAGCCTACACTCTAGGTGTCTAGTATGTGGGACCGAGCGTGACCAGGATGATGGTGTAAGACAGGGAGACACAGACACAAAAAGGGTTGGGTTTTTTGAAAAATAAAGTGAGGTTTTATTTACAGGTGCACTTAAAGAAAATAATCAAAAATAATGTCCTGCGGAATTTATATATTAAAACACAGTCCAATGCCAAAGGACACACAAAAACAATCAAATGGAGCCCAGAAATGACTGTATACAATATTTACAGTGCTACTTGAAAGTCCCAAAAGAAAAAGTAAAATACACACAAACTAATGAAATCCAAATATATACACAAAAACAAAATGTGAAGCTGTCTTCCTCCACAGTGATCCAAGTCAGGAAGCTGCTCCTCCAAACAGTGTATAATACAGGATTCACCCAAAAATATTCAAAAATATAGAAAAAGTGTATATACAAAAATAAACAGTGCACCACTAACCACAACCCAATAAATACCTCCACCAAAGTTATTCAAGAGATATTTATATGAAAAAATATTTACAAAAACAAAGCACAAGCCGTAATGCTGTTCTGTCAGGTACCTTTCTCTAAGAAGATCTATTCAGAAAGAACCCCCTCTAGAGGCCACGATTCCCTTTTGTATTCGGCCCTACGCTGACCAATTAAACGCTGCACGTCATCCCTCCCGAGGTACGCGATGACGTGAACACGTTTGCGCGCGTCTACTTTCCCACACAATTACTATAAAATGGAGCTGCCGGCGCGCGCAGATAGCTGTGCCGGCTTCTGAGACGCCAACGGCACTTCTGCCATAAAGTGAAAGTAAGCACTTTCTATTCTTTTCCTCCTTCTCCTGAGCTACAGCCCAGACAACTACGAATAAGGGATCCCTTTACTAGACCGCGGTAAACTAATACTACGACGCTTTGCACTTTCTTTTACTCCTTTAGAGTTAATGAGGTCGCGGAAACGCGTGTAGGAGTGGGTACCGACAATGCCATCCCGGCCGGTCAATGGCAAGGCTGTCTCTCCAGTCTACATGAGACCCGCTGTGACACTCCCCAAAAGACGCTAATATCGTCAACAAAGACGTCTTTCTGCACTATATAAATGAAAAAAGGTAAGTTTCCTTTCTTTATACATTTTTTCCTCCAAACAAAAGCCTCCCTCTTTACACAGCAGAGGACGCTAAACTAATTTCATTTAATTAATGGTAATGCCAGTAGTGCATATTACCACACACCCTCCCCCTCAAGATTTCAGGTCATATGTGCGGGATAAATAATCTGCCACTAGATTCTTTTTCCCGCAACATAACGCATACCTGAAACCTGTATGGCTGGAGAGCCAAATACCAGCGGGCCACACGAGCATTAGAATGCCTCATCTTTTGGATCCACTGCAATGCTCGGTGGTCGCTCTCCACAATAAATTCGTTGGACAGTAGATAATACTTAAGGCTATCTACAGCCCATTTTATTGCTAATCCTTCTTTCTCTAAGGTAGCGTACTTCTTCTCTCGGTCAAACAGCTTCCTACTAATAAACAAAATTGGCCTCTTCTCGTCACCCTCTCCCTGCATCAAGGCTGCTCCCAAACCTTCCCCCGAGGCATCAACCTGCAAAGTAAAAGGTTTTGCAAAGTCAGGACAATGCAATACAACATTCTTACAAAATATTTTTTTCAGAGATTGAAAGGCATTTTCACATGACTCTGTCCATTTGACGTTTCGTGGTGCAGATCCTTTAAGCAGGTCGGTGAGGGTGCTGCAATATCCGAAAAATTGGGGATAAATCTTCTGTACCACCCCACCAAACCAAGGAATGACCGGACCTGCTTCTTTGTTCCAGGACACGGACGATCCTTTATAGCGGCCATTTTGTCAATTTGGGGTCGGATCAAACCGCCCCCTATGGTGTACCAAGGTATTGCACTTCCTCTTTGGCAATGACTGTTTTTTCAGGGTTAACCACAAGCCCAGCTGTTTTTAACCTTTCAAACACATCCGCCAGTTGTTTTAGATGCTCCTCCCAGGTCTTACTGTATACTACCACATCATCTATGTAGGCTCTAGCATACCTCTCTGCTCCTTGCAGCACTTTGTCCATGAGGCTGGAAGTTCGCCGCTCCATGCAACCCAAATGGCATGACCGTGAACTGGTACAAACCTCCGGGAGCCCTGAAAGCGGTAAGTGGTTTTGCCTCATCGGTGAGTGGGACCTGCCAATAACCTTTACAAAGATCAATTGTTGTTAAATATTTTGCTGGACCTAGCTGCTCTACCAGCTCGTCCACTCTAGGCATTGGGTAGGTATCAAAAGCTGAGATGGCGTTAAGCTTACTGTAATCCACACAGAATCTCATCTGTCCGTTCTTTTTAGGAACGAGTACCACAGGACTACACCAGTCACTCACTGAAGGTTCGATGATGCCTAAATCTTTCATCTGTTCCAGCTCCTCTCGAAAACCTCTTGTAGGCGTGCAGGAATTCTACAGTAGGATGTTCTCACAGGACCTGGGGATGTAAGGCGAATATCATGATGTATGAGAGGAGTCCTACCAGGCAAAGATCCAAACAGACCCTCTGGAATCAATTGTTGTACTTCTGCTCTTTTTGTCTCTTCAAGATGTTCCAATGATGGTCCCACTTGGACTTCTCTGCAAGATGGCAAGTACTGCTCCTCCGATTCCTCTTCTTCCGGAACGTTACGAATCAATAGCTGACTTGAAGGGTTAGTATATTCCTGCCATGGCTTCAGCATATTAATATGAAAAGTTTGCCTTAATTTCCTAGGGTGATCAGGCATATCAATCTCATAAGTGACAGGACCTTTTGAGCAACTACTGTGTATGGCCCTTGCCACTTGGCTAAAAGACTGCTCTCTGAAGTAGGCAATAATAATAGTACCTTCTGTCCAACTGTAAGTTTTCGGTCTCTGACTGCCTTGTCATACCACGCTTTCTGCTTGGCTTGTGCGTTTTCCATATTTGCTTTAACAAACTGCGACAGGTTGGCGAATTTTTCCTGCAACTTAAGGACAAAAGTTAGCACATTTTGTGACTCAGTTCTGTCTCTATCTCCCTCTAGGGTTTCCTTTAGCACAGAAAGGGGTCCTCGCACATGCCGACCATACAATAGCTCAAACGGAGAGAATCCAGTAGATGCCTCGCGGAACCTCCCGGTAAGCAAACAACAGGTATGGTAGCCACTGATCCCAATCTGATCCAGTCACGCTAACAAATTTCCTCAGCATCTGTTTTAAGGTGGCATTAAATCGCTCCACTAGCCCATCCGTCTGCGGGTGATAGGGTGTGGTCCTTAAACCCAATTCCTAACAAACTATTCACCTGTCTTATCAATTTTGCTGTTAGATTGGACCCCTGGTCAGTTAACATTTCTCTTGGGATCCCCACTCTGGCAAATAGCTGTATTAGAGCCCTCACAATGTTACTTGCATTTGTTTTCTTCAGGGAAAGGCTTCTGGGAACCGGGTTGCGTAGTCGCACACTACCAGAATATATTTATGTCCAGTGCGCTACGCTCGACAGGACCCACAATATCAACCGCTATTCTGGAAAAAGGCTCTTCCACTACAGGCAAAGGTATTAGTGGAACTTTGTCTCCTCTCTTCACTGGTCCAACTTTCTGACACTCTGCACATGCTTTTATATAATTTGTTACGTCTTTAGTCCATCCTGGCCAATAGAAATGCCGTGCTAGCCTATCAGATGTTTTACTTGCCCCAAATGACCTGACCAGGGAATGCTATGGCTAATCTGTAACACTTTTGCCCTCAGACTAGATGGCAACACCAATCTCTGCCCATGGTCATCTTGATGATACAGGAGGTCATCTTTAATAATAAATTTCTCTCCTGTCTTAGACTGCGAACCCTTTGTGGCCTTGTCAAAGCAGACACGCAGACTGGGGTCGTCCGCTGAGCGGAAGCCACATCACTCGGTAAGTCGCTACTGTTTCCTGTGAGATCCAAAGGCAATATGAGCTCACCCTGCTTCTGGGAACGCCCCAGAGCTTCTCACGCCTTCTCTGACTACGGGCTTTACGGACCGTGCCTGTCTTGTCAGCTTCCCCAAATGGCAGCACATCCCAGCCATCCTGGGCATCTTGCTTTTGCCTTGCCGCCTGGGCCCTTGTGACCATCAGAGTCTCCGCCTGCAGAGTACTCTGTAAGAGATCTTCGATCCCCGGCACGTCCAACCCTAGTAGAATTGGGTAAGGCATGTTGTCTAATACGCCCATGGGCAACTCATATCCCAAACCTTGAATCTCCAGGTTCACCCGGACAAGAGGATAGGTGACTTCTTCACCATGGACACACCTCAATACTACCTGCTGACCTGACTGTACCACTTGGTCGACCAAACAGTCTTTCCTCACCAGAGACTGGGTGCTTCCTGTATCTATTAATGCAGGGTACAGTTTACCTGCCATAGTAACCCTTAGAATTTTCTCCCTATTCTTAAAAGGTGTCTTCTTCTCAGGTAGGGGGCATGGAACAAAACAAAATTTTGCCTCCTTACGTTTGTTTGGACAAAACTTAATTAGATGGCCTTTCTGTCCACAACCATGACACAACCAACCCTCCCTATAATCTGGCTTTGCAGGTGGGTTGACTAATCTTGTAGGACCACGACCCATTTCACCCGAGACATACCTGTGGGCTTAGCTGTTGTTCTGGGCCTCTGAATGACTTTATCCTCCTTCCGCAGGTTCCTTGGACGATGGGCAGCCAGGAATACCTCAGCCAGCTCCGCTGCTTCTTTGGAAGTCTTTGGCCGATGCTCCTCTACCCATGTACGGATTTTAATATCAAATACCTGCAAAAGTTGTTCTAACAGAATAAAGTCAATTATCTGGTCTATTGAGTGTTTCTGGGGTTGTAACCATTTAGTGCATAATTCTTTCAACAGTGTCAGAAGTTCTTTAGGAGACTGACCTTCCTCCCATTCGAGAGAACGGAACCTCACCCTGTACGTTTCGTGCTGATCTCGTACTTCTCTAGGATGGCAGCTTTTAATGAGTCATAGATCAGGGACTCCTCTACTGGCATGGCCAAAAATGCCGCCCTGGCCCCTCCTGTAAGTAAAGGAACAAGACGGATTGCCCAATCTGCTCTTGGCCAGTCACACACTGTAGCCACCCTTTCAATGGTGAAAGGTAATGGTCGATGTCCTCGGGCTCCTGGAAGGGCATCAGGCGAGGGTATTCCCAAGTTCTTGCTGAGGCTCCTCTACTTCTTTCTACAGATTCATCGGGTTGGAGGACTGCGACTGTTGCACCAAATTCACCTGTCCCTGTAGCTGGGCAAACTGGTGCTGCAGACTTTTGAATCGCTGTTCCAATCGTTGGTCTTTGTCTTCCTGCACAGCGATGAATTGTCGCAAGAGTGTCTCCACTGTACGGATATCCCCAGTGACTTGAACTTCTTCCCTGCCTGTGCTGCTCGGAGACCACTCCTGTATTGCGGTCTGGAGTGCCAACTCCTTGAGGCTTCTTTGGAGCCATACTGCCAAAACTGTCTTCGTCCGTACTCCAAAATCAAAAATACTGTCTTACTTTTAGCACACCTGATCAGATCCCACCGCTGCCACCAAAATGTGACACCCGTGTAGTGGGAATTGGAATCACCAGCCTACACTCTAGGTGTCTAGTATGTGGGACCGAGCGTGACCAGGATGATGGTGTAAGACAGGGAGACACAGACACAAAAAGGGTTGGGTTTTTTGAAAAATAAAGTGAGGTTTTATTTACAGGTGCACTTAAAGAAAATAATCAAAAATAATGTCCTGCGGAATTTATATATTAAAACACAGTCCAATGCCAAAGGACACACAAAAACAATCAAATGGAGCCCAGAAATGACTGTATACAATATTTACAGTGCTACTTGAAAGTCCCAAAAGAAAAGTAAAATACACACAAACTAATGAAATCCAAATATATACACAAAAACAAAATGTGAAGCTGTCTTCCTCCACAGTGATCCAAGTCAGGAAGCTGCTCCTCCAAACAGTGTATAATACAGGATTCACCCAAAAATATTCAAAAATATAGAAAAAGTGTATATACAAAAATAAACAGTGCACCACTAACCACAACCCAATAAATACCTCCACCAAAGTTATTCAAGAGATATTTATATGAAAAAAATATTTACAAAAACAAAGCACAAGCCGTAATGCTGTTCTGTCAGGTACCTTTCTCTAAGAAGATCTATTCAGAAAGAACCCCCTCTAGAGGCCACGATTCCCTTTTGTATTCGGCGCCCCTCGCTGACCAATTAAACGCTGTACGTCATCCCTCCCGAGGTGCGCGATGACGTGAACACGTTTGGCGGCGTCTACTTTCCCACACAATTACTATAAAATGGAGCTGCCGGCGCCGCGTATAGCTGTGCCGGCTTCTGAGACGCCAACGGCACTTCTGCCATAAAGTGAAAGTAAGCACTTTCTATTCTTTTCCTCCTTCTCCTGAGCTACAGCCCAGACAACTACGAATAAGGGATCCCTTTACTAGACCGCGGTAAACTAATACTACGACGCTTTGCACTTTCTTTTACTCCTTTAGAGTTAATGAGGTCGCGGGAAACGCGTGTAGGAGTGGGGTACCGACAATGCCATCCCGGCCGGTCAATGGCAAGGCTGTCTCTCCAGTCTACATGAGACCCGCTGTGACACTCCCCAAAAGACGCTAATATCGTCAACAAAGACGTCTTTCTGCACTATATAAATGAAAAAAGGTAAGTTTCCTTTCTTTATACATTTTTTCCTCCAAACAAAAGCCTCCCTCTTTACACAGCAGAGGACGCTAAACTAATTTCATTTAATTAATGGTAATGCCAGTAGTGCATATTACCACACTGAGTTTCCATTATTTCTTATGGGGAAATTCACTTTGATATATGAGTGCTTTGGACTGCGAGCACGTTTCCGGAACCAATTATGCTCGCAAACCGAGGTTCCACTGTACTTATATAGTGTGGTAGCTGGTCCAGACACAGACAGGCGGACACGTTCATGTCACTCAACACACATTTAATAGGCATACTACTATTTACAGTTAAAGTGCAGCACATAAACTCCAAAGTCCCCAAAAGTCCTGGCCACAACACAATAATGCCTCACTTCTTCATGCTGTCTCCTTCAAGACCTCGTCTACTTCCTTCTCTCCCGACTCCAGCCATTGAATGAAGGGAGACGGCCCCTTTTATGGTCCCCCGGATGTGCTCCAGGTGTGTCCCGGCAATCTTCCACGACATGCCCCAATGTGGCGAAAGTGCTGGCTGCATCCCCGGAAGCACTCCGCGTGTCCCTGTTCCTCTTTCCTCCAGCACTTCCGGGTGTGGCGGAAGTGCTGAGGTCCAGGGCTCCAAAGGCATAGGGGCGCCCCCTGGCGGTGACCATGGGCCCCTACAGGGTGGAGCTCCAAAGCTCTGTACCCATGGCCTCCAAAGGTACCAGGGCGGTCGCCCCCTCATGGTCTGGGGAAGGCACAAGCCCTCCTCCGGTCCTCCTGGGCATCCCGGCCGGGTCACCACCCCAGCCATATCTGACAACAGGTAATTACATAGTAGTTGCAGTGTAATTATGGACATTTAATGTAAAGTGTTACCAAATTTTCTTTTTCTAGTTAAGATTCTTGCTGCTGCGTTCTGAACTAACTGGAAGTGATTGATGCCTTCCCTAATGTAGTGAACTAAAAAATATGAATTAGAGAAGATAATTATTTAACGAATGTAGATCATGTTTTTTTCTAGAATTTGCTTGAACATTCCGGTTGAATATGCCACTTCTGTCATCGCGCTAAGAATCATAGTTCGGTTGCAGGAGTGATATATTAGTGCTAATTTGAGACAGAGGCTGCGGGCTGAGGGGAGAGGAAGTGTAATGTCAGGAGTAGGAAGTCAGTTTACCTCTGCATTTTGGAGCATAACTTGCTTCCGCTTAGCCAACGATACCTTTTTGTTTATTGATTTTTTAAGTTTATCCTGTTTCACTACTATGCGGGCGGAGCTGCGGGGAACAGCTAGTATACAATATAATTAGCCTTCAAACAACAATTATTACAACTAACAAACAATTTTCTACCTGTTAAATAAGACAAACCAATTTAAAATAGTTCCAAATAGATCCATCCTTTGTCTAAGTTGATTTATAAGATTACTGTGTTCTGCGGTGTCAAATGCTGTGCTTAGGTCTAGGAGAACAAGAACTGATATTTTGATTTGATTTTTGATACCCTTTATTAATCCCAGAGGGGAAATTCTTTTTCACATGGCCCTTGGGGGTTAGAATGCAGGGTCAGCCATTGTACAGCACCCCAAAGCAATTTTCAGGTTAAGGGACTCGCTCATAGTGGAATCCTATTTGACAGTAACTGGAAACCTTCCAGATACCAGCACAGATCCTTAGGCACAGCATCATCATTCCGCCATATGTGGCCTTAGATATGTGGCGTCTGTCCACATTGACAGCAAGTCATTTACTACTTTAACCATTACAATTTCTGTACTATGATTCATTCTAAAACCTGAATGAAGTGCGTCAAGAATAAAATGTTTGTTCAAGTAATCATCAAAATATTGAAAAAACAGTACCATATCATCTGCATATAGAGAAACTTTCTGTTCCAGTCCTTCTCTGATAATCCCCTTTATCTCAACAGCATTTTGACAGTGAATGGTGATTGCAAAAAGCAGTGGTGAAAAGGAGCATTCTTGTCTGGTACCACACTGTAGTTTAAAGTAGTCTGAATTGATGTTAATACAAACTGAAGCTTCTGGATTGGTATACAGTAATTTGATCCATGCACAAATGTTCGGACCAAACCCAAATTTCTCCAGTGTAGTGAAAAGGTAGTTCCATTCAACCATATCAAATGCTTTTTCTGCATCCAATGATAATATCACCTCCAGGGTGTTTGACTTTGTTGGTGAATATATTACATTAAACAAGCATTGACGATTGGAAGCTAAGTGTCTGCCTTTAATAAATCCAGTTTGGTCTTGTGATATGTGTTTGAGGTAGAATTTTATTGTCCCTAGCTTCTGTAAATGTTGCTAATAGAAGGGGAGCTAGCTGAGCTGAGAATTTCTTATAACATTCGGCAGGATAGCCATCAGGGCCTGCTGCTTTCCCACTCTGTAGTGAGTTTATAGCATCTAGTAGTTTCGATAGTGCCAGAGGTTTATCCAATTCCTCTGCCCTAAGAGTGTCTATTTGTGGTGTCTGTAATGTGTCCAGTAATGCCTTAGATTGTGTCTTTTCTTTAATCTCAATAGAGTTGAATGATTTATAGTAGTCTCTAAATGTGTGCATTATATTTTTATGGTCAATGATTTTGTCTCCATTTGTGCTGGTGATTGCATTGTGAAGTTTTTGCTTGTATATTTGTTGAGCAAAGATCTTATTAGCTTTCTCTCCATGTTAATAATGATGTCTTGATTTAAGTATGAGTTGTTCAATTTCTTTAGTTGTTAAGAGGTTGAGCTCTGAATGTCGAGCCTGCATTTTCCTATGAAGCATCTCACTTGGATACCTGGCATGTTCTTGATCTATTCTAGTAATTTCATTGATTAGCTCTGATACCTTCTTGGTTTCCAATCTATTTTTGTGGAAAAGATATGAGAAAATTTGTCCTCTTAAGAAGGCTTTCAGGGTATCACAGACTGTTCATGCAGAAACCTCTGAGGGTGTATTTGTCTCTAAAAAAATTGATTTGATTGGGATATAAATTCTTTACAGTTCACGTCTGCTAATAAAAGTGGATTAAGACACTATTTGGGAGATTAGTATGTGAGGCATAGTGATTTTAGTGCCAAAAATAAGGGGGTATGGTCAGAAATAACAATAGCATCGTACTTACAAGATTTAATCGTAGGCAAAAAGTTGTTATCTACAAAGAAATAATCAATTCTTGAGTAGCAATGATGCACTGGTGAGTAGAAGGAATAGGCTCTTGAGTTTGGGTTTAGAAACCTGCGGGGTCTGATAAGTTGTGATCAGTTACAAACTGTTTAATTGTCTTTGCAATGTTAGATGTCATTGCCTCTGTAGCAGCAGGCCCGGTCTTAGGTATTCTGGGGCCCTAGGCGAAAAGGGGTCCAGGTGCCCCCTGAGGGGGGACGGAGCCCCCTGGAAGCTCTGCGAAATGCGTGAAAATTACACTCTCTCTGTGGGGGCCTCAGCCTGGGCCTTCATTGCTCTCCATACTGCGACTACCGCTGTTACCAGCACCAACTCTCACAAAATTGAGCAAAGCTCCTCTCTGAGACGCAATGAAAGCATCAGTATCGGCTTTTTTCTTTCGCTTAGCTGCTCCAGATTCGTATTTATGCTTCAAGGACATATTGACAGATAGGGGTTTCGTTCATTCTCGCAACTCAGATTGTGGTTCTGCCTTCCCGCTCCCGTGCCACCTGCTGCCACTGACGAGGTGGAAGGATTTATGAGATCTTGACTGCCTCTTTCTTCTTCGACGAATGATGTTGAGGGCTGATTCACTGATGACCCATAGAGATCTTGACTCAAACCGCTCCGCTTTTATAGACAGCCGCCTATGCCTAAGACCGGGCCTGGTAGCAGAAGACCTATCTAGTTTCTCTATATGCAGATGATATGGTACTGTATATATCAGACCCACAAAATACTGTGCCTGCAGTCCTAACAGCACTAACAGAATTTCAAAAGATTTCTGGTCTCGGAATTAATTTGAATAAAAGTGTGCTCTTTCCAGTGAATTCTCAAGCATACACCATTAGACTCAACCATAACCTCATTTATTTGGAATTCAAAACATCTGCTTCTCCAAAGAGCGACCCTACAAAGACTTAAGGCGGAAGGCTGCATGGCTCTGCATAACTTTCAATTTTATTACTGGGCAGCAAACATACAAATTAAACAAACCTGGACATGGACAGAAATAGACGAACATACACAGGCTTGGTCCGCAATAGAAATAAAATCCTGCAGTACTTCTTTATATTCCTTGCTTTGTACCCCAATAAATACAAGTTATCATCAATATTCTAACAACCCAATTGTGCTACACACAATCACAATATGAAACCATTTTAGGAAGTATTTTAAGATAAAGAACCTTTTATCTGTGGCACTTCACCACGAGAACCACCTTTTCCCACCCTCTCAAACGTACACAGTTTTTAATGCCTGGAAAACATCCGGGATTTAATTACTTAGAGATCTGTACATTGACAACGTTTTTGTATCCTACAAACAATTACACTCAAAATTTAACTTACCAGCAACACATTGCTTTCACTACCTTCAAATTCGAAACTTTCTTAAACAGAACCTGTCCAATTTTCCCCACCTCCCACCAACCTCTATACCAGAAAAAATATTGCTTAGTCTCGACAACTCAGACAGCATTTCTCTAATATATAAAACTATTTTACAGTCCCTCCCTTTCAAAGATCCAAGAGAACAGTGGGAAAATTATCTCTTACTATTTACTCTTAATATTTCAGAAAAGGAGCGGAAAGTAGCAATGCACAGAATTCACTTGAGCTCCATATGCGCAAAGCATAGAATTATTCAACTTAAAATTATATATCGAGTGCATCTCTCTCATTTAAAATTGTCCAAAATGTTTCCAGGGCAAGATCCAACCTGCGAACGCAGCATTCAACCTCCGGCCTCACTGGGTCACATGTTATGGGTCTGCACCATATTAACATCATTTTGGACCAAAATGTTTGAATGCCTTTCAGACAACTTGGATATCACAGTCCCTCCTAATCCACTAACAGCTGTGTTTGGTGTACTTCCAGATGGGCTTAAAGTGAAGAAGGACAAACAAACTGTAAATGCCTTTACTTCACTATTGACACATAGACTTATCTTGCTCAGTTGGAAGAATCCTAACTCACATATTCTAAGTCAGTGGGTAACTGATAATGTATACTATTTGAAACTGGAAAAAATCAAATTCACACTTAGAGGATCTGTACAAAACTTTTTCAAAACCTGTCAGGATCTAATCAATAACATTTTAGAATAAGCATTTAAATTGAGGAAGCAGGTTCTCTCCCCTCTTTTACTCCATTTATCTTTATTCATAAATTTTATCTATTCGTTTGTCTTTACTAACATAACGTTTTACACTGCTGGCTTAGCTCTCTCTCAGGGGTGGGGTTGATTTGTTTTAAACCTTTTTCTTTTTTCTTCTTTTTTTTGTAAAACTCAAGTTATCTGTATGGAGTGTTACATCCTATATTTTTTATGTGGTTTTTAAAAAAGGCTGCAAAAGTCTCACAAGTTCAGGTAGAGGTTTTCAGGCAGCAATCCATTGATTTAGCTGGATTTAAAAGACTATCAATAGTCGAAAATAAAACTGTTAGATTTCGAGCATTATCATTTAAAATTCTAGAAAACCAGGACCCCGTCAAAATGGAATGCTTTATTATATTCACTTAGTATGTGCCTTCAATATTTCATAGTGGATGTTAATTTAGTTTTCCTCCATTTATGCTCAGCTCTGTGGCAAGTTCAAACAATACGAGTCTAAGGAATGTCTTTCCTTTAACAATTTTCTTTCAGGGGTCAGTATGTCAACTGAACTTCTCACCTTAGCATTCAGATTTTCCACCTTACTGGTTACATTGCTGGCCTTACTAGGGCAAGCACTAAATTCAGACTGATTATTCAGAATATTAGCAAACCTAGAGGCTTCTGATATATAAAAATAATGTTTAACAATACATTGCTCTTACTTATTGCTTTTCATAATTACTAGCATTTATACATCAAGTAAAATGCAGATATGGTCAGATATACCAATATCCATGACTTGTCTCGCATCAAGTTTTAATAATTTTGAAATTAATAAATCCAGTATGTGTCCCTTCGTTTGTGTGGGATGGCGGATATGCTGGCTAAGGTCAACAGATCTCAGTAAGTTAATACATTCTCTAGCTTTATAGTTGTAGTACTTATCAATATGAACTCAAAGTCTGAGAATTCATAGATAAGCTGCACTTTATATTTTGGAAGTCTATATAATGGTCTAGAAGCATCACTCTATGGCTAACTACAGCAAGATATTTGAAAGACATTGTGATAAAGAAGAGTCTTCACAAAATAGAAAAAGGTTAGGGGATCGTCCCCATATATTGTCGTCCAGACAATTGAAATAAAGAAGTGATTCAGAATGACTTTGCAGTACAAAATGAATGAATTACTGTAGACAAGATGGCGTTTATATAGCAGAATGTATGATGGGAGAGGAAATGGTTGGCAGGAAGTGACAATTGGAGGCGGGAACACGGAACCAGCGTCATCAGGAGTAGACAGAAGTAATGGATTGTGGAACCGGAAGTGACATCATTTGGAGTGGGCTGGAAGTGATGCCATTGCAGCCATTTTGAAGCTGGAAATGGAGAGGTTTTATTTTTCTTCCAGTTTTCTGCAGGTAGAAAGAGATTTAGGTAAGTACCACATGATATTCCCTTGTCTCGCGAGATTTCACTCACCTTTAGGCCCTTTGACTGCCTCCAACTCGCACGTGTGTGACAACATAAAAAAGTACCAAAACTAGTATCTTTGGCTTGGCCATTAATTGGCTTAAAAAATACTCACTAAAATGCCACATTTCTTATCTTGATTAACAGAAAAAATAAAAGTATACCTCAAGGGCACTGCATCAATTAATACTGGAGCACTGTTGCTGCAGAATAACGTTTCACTCAGTGCAAGAAAGGCTATTTTTTTTTATCACTGATAAGATGATAAAAAAAACTTATTGGTTATTGCCCGTAATACTTAGTATATCCTTATTTGAGAGCTCAGAGAAGCAGAGCTGTATCAGAATGCTATGGTAGTTATATTTGCAATCATACCACTTTGTCCAGACCTTCTATTTAAACTATGGTCCATTACTATAGTGCTAGTATGATGCACATGTAAAAGTGAACCTATTGCAGAATTTATCATATTCTAACAAGAGGTTATAGTTAACATTAGGCCTAAAATTCCATAGTCAAAAATGTCAAATTACCTTCGAGATATTGTCAGAGAGGACCCTAGTGCTGAATCTATTAAGGAAAGGAAGGAAAGCAGTCTTTTCCCCCCAAAAAAATCCCAGTTGTCTATGTAAGAGATGCTTTGCCTCTCACAGAAGGCTCTAATCCAGACGTTTACAGCCAGGCATCCACTATACGCTTCATCCGATCTTCTCAGCATGGGTAATGGTCCTAATATGTGGATTCTTGGAGCTAGGTTCCTGTATTTCATGGCCTGAATATGGAATGTGGAGTCCATTTTCAGGAGTTCCCATGTTTATGTCAAATGTCGTTGATGCTGGAGTGGAACATAATTATCCCAACAGTCTTGCCCTTGTGCTTCAAGTACTTTCAAGGGACTTCTTTCTACATCTTTAGCTCATGCTCCAGGAAAACAAGACAGAAAAGTTTTATGGTTCAGTAACTGAAAGTTCAGGTGAAGCACGATCGAGTCTCCCATAACATCATTAGTGTCTTCAGCCATGACAGGGTAGCAGAGAAGGTTAAAGCAGTTGTGAGCAGTGATGTTTGAGTAAGTTGAGCTTCAGGGTGTTCTACTGTCTCTTGACCAGGAACTGGAGTAAAGCTGACTCTGCTCATGGTACAAGTGTCACTATGTCAAGTTGGAGTAGCAAATTCGATCCTGGACATAGATGAAATCTGAAAGGGAGAGGTTTATGTTCCCTGAGATACTTTTGAGCCTTTGGATCTGTATCTCAAGGGATTCCAGTTCTTCCACACAATGTCCTAGCTAACAGTCAGCCATCTTGAAACAAAGGGGCATCATAGCACTTAAGAATTAGGAATTCTGAATGACACCTTAGGCAAACATGTTACTAATAAAACAGTAAACCACAATCCTGAAAGTTTTTTTCAGCATTGAATAATAATGTAATTAAATATATACATGTATTAAAACAAGACAATTGTCTTAGCTATAATTACACATATAGCACAACTTTAGACCTTGAAGAGCAGTAATCTGTTTAATAAATCCCATAAGTTACAGGACTCATACTGTTACTTTTGTTCAGAGCCATTCATAAATTATTTGGTACAGAACACATTGCTCACACATAAATTAAGGTTCAAATCAAGTACTGATTCTTATCTTCATCCCTTGTAAGTGTTGTTCTTTGTGTAGAGCTACATCTACTGTATTCATCATCATTCACCATCTCAGATTCCCCTTCAACTCAAAACTCTTTTGAATGTGGCAGGGATTCTCAGTTACTTAAGTTTGTGCAAGATCTACTGTATTGTTTCTTTTTCTATTCCATGTTTCCCTATTTCTTTTATGGGTGTCCAGGTTTTATACTAAACAGGTAACTGGCTTGATACAATATGAAAATTCTTCAAGTACTTTAGGGTGCTTGGAAAGAAAACAACTAAAAGAAGATTAGCAAAAGCCTGGCACAGGCATTCTACAGTTATAAAAATCCTGGTTTACGTTAGTCAATTTTTTTAGGTTTCTGTGGGAACTGTCATTCATAAATTTAATTTAAACTCAGAAAATAAGTGAATTCAGCTGTATATACCAATCAAATTCTATACTCATTAGCAGAATGTTGAATAAGCTGTAAATATATTTAAATTTTATTTCCATTCAATGGTTCTGGTTACTATTATGAAGAAATTACACCTGGTTCAGTAAAACTAATGTTGATTCCAACTGAGTTAAATAATGACAATGTATCAGCAACAATCCATCCAATAATTAACATTTCTATTTTATCTGTGTTTAAAGACGAATAGCTCTCATCCATCCTAACCTTTAATTCACTAACAGATTAATTAAAGACAACGTCAAATAAACACCATTTGGTCTAAAAGAAGGGTAAAACTGGGTATCATTTGCATACAAGTGAAACTTGATGTTATATTTTCCAATGATAAATCACAGTGGAAGCATGTAAAGTGAAAATAGTAAAGGTCCCAGTACTGAGCCCTGGGGGAAACTATAATCATATTATGTGTATAGTGGAGTACCATCAAAACATTTTTGTACTTACTAGAAACTATTTGATAAATAAGCACTGAACCAGGAAAGAACATTGCCTGTAAGCCCAATGTTAGTTTGCATCCTGTGTAAAACAGAATATTCAATGATATCAAACACTGCATTTGAATCTAATAGAATAATTGCAGTGGAATTTCCTTCAGAGGATATTAGAATGTCATTTACGACACATGCTAGTGCCATTTCTGTACTATGACCGGTGTGGAAACCAGATATGGAAATTTCTAAAAAATGTATGTGTAAGGTAAGACTGAAGCTGATTGGTGACATAACTTTTCAAGTATTTTAAAGAGAAAGGGTAAATTTTTAAGTGTGTGTATAATTAAGTATATATGGGTGGAGGTCTGACTTTTTAAGTTATGGTTTGATAACTGACTTTTTAGTGCATAAGGTTATGCATCTTGCAATGATGAACTATTGATAATGCTAAAAATAGGTGCTGCAATAACATCCATTGTGTTTTTTGCAAGTTTTGTTGGTGCTAGATGTAGGGAACAAGACTTCCTGCTCTATTACAAGATTAAAATTTCTAAAGTGTAGAATGCAAGGTGAGACAGGGCTTGCCAAGCTAGTATTAGGTTTGCACTATGATACTGACATCTGGGATCTTATATTTTTGATTTTCTCATTAAAGGAGTTCATAAAGTCTGTACTGCTAATGTCTTTAGGTATTTCGCACTGTAGTTCTGAATTCCCATTTGTTAAATTAGCCACTGTCTTAAACTGTACATGAGGATAATTGTTATCTATTATTTTAGAATAATAGTCTGAGCAGGCTTTAAAGAGAGATTTTTTTATATTTAATACTCACTGTCCATGTAATTAAAAAAAAACGGCAGCTTTGTTGTTCTCCACCTACACTCCAGTTTTCAACACTAATTTAAGAGCTTGAGTGCTCTCATTAAACTGGGGTGAGTTTCTTTGTGCTTTGATCACTTTTTTTTTTTTTTTTATTTATTAATTTTATTACAATCAATACATAGCAATCACGTTTTTACAAAAAAAAAAGAATTATGCTAAAAACAGATCGATCCCCACCCTTGAGAGAGAGAGCAAGCCAAACGGTGTAAAATTTAAGGCTTGTAAAAATACCTAAATCAACAAATTCTCTGTGCTTTATAAAATCATTTCAAAATATTACTGATTAGATCCTGCCATGTTTTGAAAAAAGTCTGCACAGATCCTCTAACTGAGTATTTGATTTTTTCCAATTTTAAATAATATAACACATCAGTTTCCCACTGACTTAAAAGAGGAGAGTTTGGGTTCTTCCAGTTTATCAGAATAAGTCTGCGTGCCAACAGTGTAGTGAATGCAATCACAATTTGTTTGTCTTTCTCCACTTTAAGACCCTCTGGAAGAACCCCAAACACAGCTGTTAATGGGTTAGGAGGGATTGTGAGTCCAAGACTGTCTGAGAGGTAATTAAAAATTTTTGTCCAGAATAATGTTAATTTGGAGCAGGCCCAGAACATGTGACCTAGTGAGGCTGGGGCTTTGCAGCGTTCACAGGTTGGATCATGCCCTGGAAACATTTTGAGAGTTTTAGTCGAGACAGATGTGCTCGATATATAATTTTGAGTTGTATAATTGTATGCTTTGCATATGGAGCTTGAGTGAATTCTCTGCATTGCTACTTTCCACTCCTTTTCTGATATATTAATTGAGAGGTCATTTTCCCAGTGTCCTCTTGGATCTTTGAAAGGAAGGGATTGTAAAAGGATTTTATATATTGTAGAGATGGAGTCTAACTCCTTGAAATTGAGCAATAATTTTTCCAGCGTGGATGAGGGTGCAAGATGAGGAAAATCTGGAAGGTTCTGTTTAACAAAGTTCCTGATTTGAAGATAGTGAAAGAAATTTGTAGCTGGAATGTTAAATTTGGAATGTAATTGTTCATAGGATGCAAAGACGTTGTCTATATAAAGATCTCTAAGCAAGTTAATTCCAAATTTTTCCAGATATTAAAACTGCATATGTTTGTGAGGGTTGAAAGAGGTGGTTCTTTTGCAGGGTGCCACAGAAAGAAGCTTCTCCGTCTTAAAATGCTTTCTACATTGGTTCCAGATTCTAAGTGAGTGGAGCACAATTGTTATTAGTGTATTGCCGATAACGTGTGTTTATTGGAGCACAAAGCAAGGAATACAAAGAAGTACTGCAGGATTTTACTTCTATTGCGGTCCATGCCTGTGTATGTTCTTCTATTTGTGTCCAGGTTCTTATCGACTGTATATTTGCCCAGTAATAAAACTGGAAGTTAGGTAGAGCCATGCGCCTTCTGCCTTTTGTCTTTGTAGGGTCGCTCTTTTGATGCGTGGATGTTTAGAATTCCAAATAAATGAGGTTATTGTTGAATCTAATTGCTTAAAGAACGATTTATTAATGTATATTGGTATGTTTTGAAATAAAAAAAGGAGCTTAGGAAGAATATTCATCTTAACAGTGTTAATTCTTCCAGCTAGTGTGAGATGAAGGGTTGACCATCTATGCAAGTCTTGTTTAATTTTTTCCATGCAGACGACGAAATTTTGTTGATAAAGAGCTTTATGTTTACTTGTGATGTTTACCCCGAGGTATTTAAACTGTTCTGCAATGATAAAAGGAAGGGTGTCTAATCTAATATTATATGCTTGAATTCACGGAAAGAGTACACTTTTATTCAGATTAATTCTGAGACCAGAGAGCTTTTGAAATTCTGTGAGTGCTGCTAAGACTGCAGGCACAGAATTTTCTGGGTCCGATATATACAGTACCATGTCATCTGCATATAATGAGATTTTCTGTTCCAGTCCTTCTCTGCTAATCCCCTTTATCTGATCAGTATTTCGACAATGTATTGCCAGTGGTTCAATGGCAATTGCAAACAGCAGTGGTGACAAAGGGCATCCTTGTCTTGTGCCACGTTCTAGTTTAAAGTAGTCTGAGCAAATGTTATTGATGCAAACTGAAGCTTCTGGGTTAGTATACAGTAATTTAATCCATGCACAAATGTTCGGGCCAAACCCAAACTTCTCCAAAATAGTAAAAGGTATTTCCATTCAATCATGTCAATGCTTTTCTGCATCCAATGATAATAATATTTCTGGGGTGTTTGATTTAGTTGGTGAGTATATTACATTAAACAGGCGTCGAAGATTTGAAGATAAGTGTCGGCCCCTAATAAATCCAGTTTGGTCTTGTGATATTACTGAGGGAGCACTTTCTCCATCCTTCTAGCTATGATTTTAGAGAGTATTTTAACGTCGTTATTCAGAAGTGAAATTGGTCTGTATGATGCACATTGTAATAAGTCCTTATTTTGTTTTGGGAAGACAGTGATTAGTGCTTGGCGAAAGGTTTGTGGAAGAGATTGGTTATCTCTGGCTTCTGTAAATGTTGCTAATAGGAGGGGAGCTAGCTGAGCGGAGAATTTCTTGTAAAACTCTGCAGGGTAGCCGTCAGGGCCTGCTGCTTTTCCACCTTGGAGTGACTTTATAGCATCCAGTAATTCTGATAATGACAGAGGTTTATCGAGCTCCTCCACACTAATAGCGTCAATTTGTGGTATCTGTAATTTATCCAGAAATGTATTAGATTGTATATTGTCTTCTTTAAACTCAGTTCGATGATTTTATCTCCGTTCGTGTTAGTAATTACCGAGATTTCGTTGCGTACATCTTGCTTGTGGATTTGTTGCGCTAAAAGCTTATTAGCTTTCTCTCCATGTTCATAATAATGATGTCTGGATTTGTAAATTAGTTGTTCGGTTTCTTTAGTTGTCAAGAGGTTTAATTCTGAATGTAGAGCCTGCCTCCTCTTATGTAGAGTCTCGCTTGGTAGTCTGGCATGTTCTTCATCTATTTTAGTAATTTCGCTTTTATCTCTGCTACTTTCTTGCGGATTTATTTCTGTGGGAAAGATATGAGATAATCTGTCCTCTTAAGAAGGCCTTAAGAGTTTCCCAGAGTATTCCTGCAGAGATCTCAGGGGATGTATTTGTCTCTAGAAAGAATTCAATTTGTTTGGATATAAATTCAGTACAATTCTCGTCAGCTAATAGAAGCGGATTGAGGCGCCATCTGCAGGGTGAGTGTATGGGGCTTAGTAATTTCAGCTCCAAGATCATCGGAGCATGGTCTGAAATAACAATAGCATCGTATTTACAAGATTTAATCTTAGGCAAGAAGTTATTATCTATAAAGAAGTAATCAATCCTTGAGTAGCAATGATGTACTGGTGAGTAGAAAGAATATGTTCTTGAATTTGGGTTTAAAAACCTCCAGGGATCTGATAAGTTGTGATCAGTTATAAACTTTGTAATTATCTTTGCGGTGTTAGTTGCCGTTCCCCTGTGGAGGAAGTCTTATCTAAAAGTGGATTTAGAACACAATTAAAGTCCCCAGCCATTATAAGTTTATGAGTGTTCAGATTGGGAATGGATGCAAATAAATTTTGTATAAATTCCTTATCATCAACATTAGGTGCATAAACATTTATCAAAATCATTTTACAGTTAGATAAGTCTCCCATGACCATCACATATCTCCCTTCAGGATCCAATACTACATCTGATGCTACAAATGGTACTGTTCTATGTATGAGAATTCCCACCCCTCTAGTTTTCTTTGTAAAACTAGAATGGAACATTTGGCCAGTCCAGTCTTTTGCAGCGGAACTGATCCTTACTTAGTAAGTGGGTTTCCTGTAAAAATACTATTTTAGCATTTAGACCTGTTAGGTGAGAAAGTACTTTCTTTCTCTTTAATTCGTGATTCAGGCCTTTAACATTCCAGCTTACGAAGTTAACTGTCCCATCATGGAGACACTGATTCTGAGTTTTTGGTGTCATATTATAGTCTTAACTGGAAGTGAAATAGTTTAGGTCTTAATTTCCTATTCCCCAAGAGTTGTTGCCATGCAGCTTATTATTACGTTGATAGTTATAATTATAAAGATTGAGATGATAGATTAGATATAGATCAAGCCTGCTCTCTTTCTCTTCCCCTTAACCCCCACCCTCCTTTTTGCCTCCCCAGGTGAGGCTAAAACCCACTTCATGCAGTCCCAGTCCTCTGACATACCCAGAGACAGAGCACGTCCAAAGCACATCAAGCCCCCATGCAGTGGCTTTAAGGTTAAAAGATAGAGATATCTGTTACCAATATAGTCTTTAAAGAAGAAAAAGAAAAAAAATAAATAAAAAAAGAAAAGAATTTTGCACTTAATATATATATATATATATATATATATATATATATATATATATATATATATATATATTAAAAGGACGAGGGAGACAGCAATAAGGGTTGGGGTTTTCCAGCCCGTATATTGTACACAGAAATTTTCCAAAGCGAAAAGGTCAAAAGTATAAACTAAACAGTTCATAGCAGCGCCGTCTCCTGGCGTCATGCCATTTATAGGGGTGGAGCGGAAGTGAAGGACAGCTGGGAAGGACGCAAGGGAGGATGGGAAGGATGGCGTCAGGGCAAGATGGCGGAGGAAGAGGCGGAGCCGCTGCGGTCAAACCAGGCCAATGGTGCTGGAAGGTCTCTTTTTCTACAAGGAAGCAGAGGAGAAAGTTAATACCCGCCATTCCCTGGCGGCAAATGTTTTCCCAGGTGTTCTCGAATCAGTCCGCGGCCTCCTAATAGCTGCGTGACAATATATATATATATATATATATATATATATATATATATATATATATATATATATATATATATATATATACATAAATATATACATACATATATATATATACATATATATATATATATACATACATATATACATACATATATACATATAATCTTCATCAATTTTAGTGCATTAAGATGATATCCCCAGATAATAAACCCAGGTGATGGTGTTAAAGATGTGTCCAAAACAAGCATAACAAGTCTTAATACAGTAATAGCAATAACAGCAAACCAAGGGTATGATATTGAACAGTCTCATTTAGGGTACACATGAAATAATTAGAAAAGAAAAAGAGGAGGAAAACGTAATTAAGCACAATAAAACATAAACATTTAGCGCCCTAGTAATACTAAGTAATGATAAGTAATAAGTAATAATAATATAAGAATATGAGAATATATGCTGATAAAAACCCGTATTTTAAAAACAAATAGATC
This sequence comes from Polypterus senegalus, assembly GCF_016835505.1. Lineage (NCBI taxonomy): Eukaryota > Metazoa > Chordata > Cladistia > Polypteriformes > Polypteridae > Polypterus > Polypterus senegalus. Next base: position 116,813,225 of record NC_053160.1, on the reverse strand, counting down.
AGACAGTAGATTATTAATCCTAGCATTATCATTTACCGCCATGACTCACAATTATGTATCAGAATAGTCCGGGATCAGCTTTCTTAACTCATTTTCTGCCTCCTCCTTGCTAGCGAAAACATAGAAATGACCCTGCCATTCCACTTTCAGTTTTGCGGATACAGGAGGCCGTATTTGACATTGGCTTGCCGTAGCAGCTGTTTAATATTATAGAAGGCGGCGTTTAATAGCTGTTGCTGGAGAGAAGTCAGGGAAGACGAATGTGGCAATCTTCATATATAATATCTTCCTTTTTTTTCCTGAGGAGTTCCATCACCCTCTAACTTAAATGATAATCGTTCAAAACGAACTATAAAAGATCTTGGTCGGGTCTGACGGTGTTTGATCGCGTCTGCTGATAAGCCGCTGCTATCTCAGATTCTGCTTTAAAGTCGCCCCGATTATTTTAGAAAAAGTTCAGTTGCGAATTTCACGGGTTTAAACTTTCGATTCTCCGGCAGGCCTTCAATTCTGACATTATACCTTCTATTCCCATCTTCTAAAGCAGCCAGTCTGTCTCCAAGTTTTTCTCCGAGTTTTTTACATTCAACTGACATTTACTGCTCTTTCCTCGGCACTGGCAGCTAGATGTTCGGCTATTTCGATCCGATTCGTGAATGTCTCACTAAGATGCTCCAATCGATCAGCAAGCGTGCTCAGTTTAACTGAGTTTTTCTCAATGCGCTCTTCGATTTTACCCAGCACCTGTCGAAGTTCAAGTTGTACCTCTTGGCGCAGCCTTTCATTTGCCTGTTGGAATTCCTGTCGCAGCCTTTCATTTGCCTGTTGGATTTCCTGTTTTAATTCCTGTTTCAGTCTCTCAAGTGCCTTTGCCGTTGCTTTCTCATTAGCCTTCTCGCTTTTCTTTATATCTTGCCTGAGCTCAGCGAGCAACACTTTCAGTTCAGATAGCTCAAATGTGCCTTCTTGTACCGTAGATGAAGCAGCAGACTCTGCTGAAGCCGGTGTCCCGCTGCTCCAGTCCAGCGTAATTGCGTAACTGAAGCCGCGGACCTCCCGCCTTTTCCAGTTTCAGGTAATCCTCTCCAATCGGCGAGCTATCCACATCTGCACTCACGATCGCACCTTCGCTCCCCTTTTCGCTCTCAGCTGGCGACGATGTAGCGGACCGTGGTCCCGAGGAGTCTGTACTTTCGCCCATCTGATCCAGGTCTGTCTCTGAGAGGCCGTATCTCGAACTAGGGCTTGCTGATCGCAGCTTGGATGTAGCTTTAGTCTTCGATTCTTTCGGACCCCCCTTCTTGTTGGCCATGTTTATATGTGTTTACATATACTGTAGCGGTCCCTTTTGGGTTGAATAAATACAGGATATCTCAGAATAATAAGCAAATAATATGAAAAATAGCACCACTGCTAGCGGAGCTCCACTTCAGACATCCATCTCTCGCATCGGACGAGACCAAACTGCTTTGATCACTTTTAAGGGAAGCTCCTGTGTCCAAAGCCTCTCTCAAGGTCAAATTATAATTTGATAATATAATTTGGTCTTAATTTTTTCCCATGATTACTCTCGATTTATTAAAAACATCTACAAATTTTGAAACAGAGTTACAATGTAGATGTTGCACTGTCTGTTTTAATCTGAAAGTGTATTGGTAAGGGCAGAACCAAATCAAATGTAATTAAGTACTTAATGGAGTAATGTTTAAATTTTGAATTTCAACTCTGAGTTATAATTACATCTAATGTGTGGTTATGATTATGAGTTGGGCCAATGACAACCTTATAAAACCCTACTGAATTTAACAAATAAGTAAAATATTTGTTAAAAGTGTTAGTTTCCATATCAACGTGTGCATTAAAATCTCCCTATCAACACTACATGATCATAATTTATAGCCAAATCAGATAAAAGGTCGCCAAATTCAGTGATGAAAAATGAATATTGTTCTGGTAGTCTGTAGATTAGCAGTACATTTGTGCTGGAATCTGTTTTAATATTTAAAATGACTGCCTCAAAGGATGTTAAGTCACCTAAACTTTTAGAAGCAGCTTGCATTTTGTCACAATGAATTATTCCAAACCAGAATCTCTACATGTATGAAGGAATATGTCCATCTGGAATAGTGTCATAGAATTTACTAAGCCAGGTTTCAGTGAGAAGACACAAATCAGATTTTGTACTTAATATAATTTCATTTATCAAAGCCTCTTTACTTTCAAGAGACCAAAAGTTTAATAAGCAGCATTTAAAACTGCATACATGTTTCTGAATTGGTGATATTTTTTGTTTTAATTTGAATTAATTTATTATTACAGGTGCCCAGGTGGAAGATCTGGTTTTATCTATTGGTCTAATTCAATACCTTATTTTTTGGCCATCAAGTAACTTATGGTTTGAATCAAGACTAAATTTATAAGATGCCCCATAACTGGGATTATGGTTAACAACTACAAGACAGTAACAGGTGGGATAAACAACAGCTAAGAATTTAAGATCACAAGACTACAGCCTAGATGGTGCTCTGATCAGTCAGCCAGGCAGTTTTGCTGCCATATTTTGGGATAAAACAAAAGTTTACACCCAATTAGGATGATTCCCAAAAATCATCCCAGTTGTTCACAAAGTCTATCCTGTTACCAGGTTTCTAGCCAACAGTGAAGAGAACACAAGTTGGCATAAATCACATCCCCTCTGTATAGTCTTGGAAAGGGGCCAGACAATTAAATTCTGACATTTTCTTTTTGGTTTGGCGCATAGAGAGATGAAGTTCTCTTTTAAACCTCAGATTGCTGTAAACAAATATTGTTAGTGCTGAAATGCAGCAATAAGGTAGATAGTTTATCTACCAGAAGATCCAATTTAGCCTCAATGTCAGATACATTCATCCCTGGAGGCATTAAACAACTGCTAGATTAACATAGATTGGAATTCTAACTATTCTAATTATGAACACTTTATTGTTCTTGGGCTCCACAGGCATGCTTCAGAGTGCTGAGAATCTATTATAGCCTATACAGCCTACATTTTAAGTTGGACAGTTTCAGCATGATTGGCAAACAAACAGATAAGGTGAGATCTGAGGATAGAAATGAGGTCCTTAGTGCGTGAAATGGATGAAAAAACGTAAGACAAACAGGGGTTATTGAAATGTTATTAATATAGATTAAAAACACTCACTTAAGTCAGTTATCAATTGTTCTTATTCTGACTCTTCAAGTTAGATCAATTTGCCTAGGGTAACCCTAAATTGAGCACTTATCTCCAGACAAATCAGAATCCAATGCTGAGGCACACAAGCTTCTCCATTAGATCATCGTCACTGGGGGAAGAGCATTTTGAATAGCACCTGAACCCATTGGATAAACTCGATGTAACATCTTTACTTACCCATTATTCTGTTCTACACTCAGCATTGAAGAGGGCCAATGACCGAGTTTCTCCTGGCTCTGGCTGTAACCAGTTCCTCTTGTGACTTGGTAAGATTCCACACGCCCTGCAAAATGGCGTTAATTTATTAATTGACCAATCAAGAAACCAGATCTGTATTGTGTGACAATTTCCTTTTCCTTTCTATCATCACCAATTCTTATATATGCGCAGTGTGTCAACTGAACTACTGGGTTCAATTATGCAGCCAAGGGATGTAGGTCTGCATTTGTAAGATAAGCTTGATTGCTTTGGTCTGATGAGTCTTTCTTTCAGACATATTTGGTGACAAGAATGGCTGAGTTTTCTTTCAACACCACCACCTCCCTTTCTACTTTTAAGCAGTGACCCTTTGATTCCATGGACTAGTTGACTACAGTCCTTTGAGGTCTATGTCACTGCCTTGGGGCTTAAGGATGTTTTGGCTGAATGCAAAAGGATACCCCTCGTTCACTGCCTGGAAGTGGAAGGGCAGCAAGTGCTTGACACTTTGGAACCAGCTGATACTTATGATGCTGCAGTTGCACTTTTGAATGCTCACTTCTCTGCCCTGCAAAGTGTTCTACTACTGAGATTTCTTTTCAGATAGTGCATCAGTATGTTGCAAACTTAAGGAGACTGGCTACTTTGTGCAAGTTTGTAGGCCCTCAGGATGAGATGATCCTCTACCAGCTAATTGAATGCACAAGAAACAATAACGTTCACAAAAGGCTTTTGCTTGGAAAAGAAGATTTGACTTTTTTGGTTTAAGTGTGGAATCTGCAGCACTTTGTGCAGTGGAGCTTTCGAAACGCTCTGCTTCTGCCTCCACATCAGACAGTTACTGGTGGCACCCTCAGGCTGACCGTTCCACAGGGCCTTAACTCAGCACAACAGACAGATAACAGAGAGTGCAGCTCGTGTGACACAGGCATTCAAAACATCCTCAGCAGCACTGTGGAAACTGTGAATCACAATCACACATTACCAGAGCTCAAAGCTATCCAGCACGCAGTCAAGACCTGTTACAACTGTGGTAAATGAAACCATTTTGGTAAGGTAGGTCAATCTTCTCCAATCAGTGTGCAGGGACAGACTGCAGCTTTAATTCACAATGTGTTTTCAGGACCAGCAGTTTTCAAGTCATGCATGGTCAGTTTAAACGGTATAGAACATTCTCTCCCCCCTCCCCCCATCCCCTTTGTTGGACACTGGTGCTACTATCTCCCTCTTAAAAATACTCATATATAGTTTTTTTAGTTCTATGGCCCTGTCTCCACCTATCACTACTGCCAACAGTTATGGAGGCTCTCAAATATCCCTGGTAGGTTCAATCAACCTCGCTGTTCAGTATGGCAAAGTTGTTCTGCCTAATGTTTGCTTTCATGTTACGAAAAAAAAGGGTGAATCTGATGGGACTAGATCTATTTTTTGCCCTGGGATTTTCTGTCTTGGATAAAAGTGGCATGAAAATCTTGCAGGTAACCTCACCACAACAACAAAAATGGCTGGGACTCTTTACAGGTTCGAGTTGCCTCACTCAACCCCACTGTCACCTCAGTTATACAGCCACTCCAACATATCCCAACACATAATTCAAGACAAATATATACTTTCCACTTCAGAAAAATTCACAGCTCAGTTTTATGGTTCTATCTTATTTCCTAAATTGTATCTTAGACAAGGCTCTTTGCAAGTGACTCTTCACTCCAACAGCAGAGACCTCACAGGTTTTGTGACACATAATAGCATGTTTTTTGAGTTATGTTCAGCACCAATCTGCTTTCAAAAAAGATAGTTCTCAGTGCCTGCTGGCATTCCAGGAGTGGTCATATACTTAGAAGAAACTGGTGTACATACATTGGCCCACCATCTCTTTTCATGACAAACTTCTTCACAACTTCTTTCAGCTCCACCTATACACAGACTCGCATTGAGTGTGGAGAGGTTTATCTTTGCAGTGCCAGAGACAGAGTTTATTGGATTTCATGTGTCAGCTGCCAGCATATTTACTCACCAATCAAATGTTGAAGTAATCCATGCTATTCCATTGCCATTTATCTGCAGCTGAGGTAGCTCTTTAGGTGCAGTTGAGGAAGCCAGTTACTCTTTGAAGTTTTTACCCCAGTATTCTGTTACTTCTGCACCAGCTCCTGCTGAAGCATAAGCCATGGGTGTGGTCCCCTTGTCCCAAGGCTGTTTACCTCCAGAAATCATAGCTGACTTCCCCTCTGATTCTAGCCTGCTTTGACATCTCTACCCCACGTTTGTCACCTGTGATGCATCTGCTACAGCAGAGGGGGCTGTGCTGTCACAAAGTAAGGGTCAATTGGAGAAGTCCACAGCTTTTACCTCTTAAGCCCTCACTGAAACTGAGCAGATATACTCAGTGGGTGAACATGAGGCACTAGTGTGTGTCTTTGCAAGTGAAAGATGACACCTGTATGGTCAACACTTTACACTAAGAACAGGCCATCAGGCTCTCACTAATCTGCTGTCAGCATCTGGCACTGGGCACCACTCATTGAGCTTACACTGTGGGTTTCCACCTTCACCAGTACTGCTTTACTCTCCAGTTCAGGAATGGTCAGCCTAGCACTGTACCCAAAGAACTGTTACACTTTTATGGAGTGAAAGAAGAACTCTCCTGCTGGAATGGTTCTTGTGTGGTATGAGGTTTCATGGTGTGGTGCAAAATGTGCTTCATACACATGTGTTGTCAGTGGCTCGTGAGATCCATTTAGGTATAGTAAAACTAAAACAGATGTTGTGACTTGATTAAAGATTATGGTCTGTCTGGTAAGTGGCAAGAAGGGTGGCCAGGCTCCTCCTCTATTGTACCCTATTGCCTGGGCCATCCAACCCTGGGAACAAACAGATGGACATCTCTAGAGTAATCCATGGCATCCCTCACCACTAATGATGTATGGTTGTTGTGTAAGACTTACACTCAAAAGGCCCAGAGGTTCCTGCAGCTGACCCAGTCACATCCTGTGTCATCATCAACAATCTGGAATCACTATTTTCTTGCTGGGGGTTTCATAAGACCATTACTACTGATAATGGGCCTCAGTTCACCCGTAACCAATTGTCGTCATTTCTGGAATCAAACAGCATTCAGCATGTTTGCACCACATATTACCTTCCGCAGGCCAACGGAGGAGAGGAATATTTAAACCAGACATTTAAAAATGGCTTCAGAGCACTCCAGGCACAAGGGTGTTCTTTTCATCAGGCTCTGCTTAATACTCTCTTGCACTACAGATCATCCCAGCATACAATGACTGGAGTCTCGAGTGCATCATCCCATTTTTGATCAGTGTAAGCCTTGTGCCCTGCCTTCAATATCTAATGATAAGCTATCTGTCACTAGGCAGCAATATAGAATAAAACAAAGGTTTTATCAATGAAAACAGGTCAAGAAGGTCAGCATAACAGTCTCAGATTAGGTAAGAGTTCCCAATAACAATTATAATAACAAAATGGCCTTTCTGATCCTCTCCAGCTTAAGTCACCTGACAGCTTGGCCCAGCCACATTTGATCTTGGTGATGGTTCTCAGTGGCATGCCACAAGTAATCAAAGGGTAGCACCACCATCATCGACTGTAAAATTTCACCCTACTAATGAACGCAATGCAAAATCCTTGGCCATTCCTAAAACAAGGCCGGGTAACCCTGGTGTCCAGTCTGACACAGCACAAAATGAAGTTGAGCCTGTTGTTTTACCCCAGGAGCCATCACCATGACCCACATGGGTGTGTTCATTCCCTAGGCACTTGGAGGCTGTTCTGTTATATACTTTCTTTGCTTTTGGGGAGCAATGATCCTCAATGTTTAGCTGTTTGGGGTGGGGGATTATTACAGGGTTAAATTATCTAGCTATGTGCTGTTGGTCTGCATTTATGAGATCAGTTTGATTGCTTTGGTCTGAGGAGTGAAGAGTGAACAAAATAAAAGAGGATTTTTGGCATTACACTTACCAGCTGTCAGCGTTTTTCTCTTTCAGACATAATACCAATGTCAATTTAATCAAGGTAACCTTTGACACACCAAATCTTTGTAGAGGGTTATTTCATCTAATTTTACAACATATACTATACTGTATAACACAAAACAAACTGTTTCAGAGCTGACTGCAATACAAAGTGTACCTAAACTTTAGCAGTGTCCATACTTAATCTATGTCTGGAAATCTTACTAAATAAGTACTGAGGGCTGGAGAAACTTGTGGTGGTATCGTTTTTGAAAATGTGTTACATGAGTTAATACCACAATGATATATTATCACTAAGGGAAAGAGGTGGAGATTCTACAAAAGAAAGTTTGGAGCCTGCCAGAAAGTATGAATGAGATGCATATGTCAGATTCTGAATAAATATTTCTTTATATTTAGTCCAAAAACAACTTTATTCACCAGGTGGTGCCCCACAACCTGTCCTTTTGGAGACAAGTGTGCCACTCAGTAAAGATTAGAAGGAAATTTTCAAATACCTTGAATAACCAATTCATATACAAAGAGTACCTATGTTTGGGCTAATAACCCACAATTTAACCTGGTGAACTAACATGACAATAAAAACAACCACAACACAATTTAGCTCTCTGCTGTGCCCTTTAAATATCCATTTGTTTTGCACAGTGCAACAGATGACACAGTGTGCCAGTGGATTTGATTAGGATATTCAGGTTTGGCTTTTTAAAAAGGGCATCTCTCTTGTCAAAAAAAACATGAGAAATAAAGTGGCCTGATTTGGGTTTAACTCTTTAGATACATGTTAAATGCCACAGTCCATTGGTGTAGATAAGAGAGTGTGCCATGTTAACCAGAGAATTAGTGTACCCTCATTGGACTGGACAAAAATCACAAACAATTAATATGTGAAATATGAATTCCTTTCATAACTTATGTGAATAATAATCTGGCTGTGAGCTATTAAGCAGATGTGAGCAGTTAGCTAACAAATTAATGTCATTTCCTTTCACTACACATTAATGCAGTGGCTAGCGCTGCTGCTTTACGGATCCAACAACCTGGGCTTGAATGTATTGCCTGCTTTTCTAAACCTGACAATATAAATTAGTGGGGAATGTAACTGTGTGAGTAAAAAAATCCAACGATTTGACCGGTTTCCAGAAAATGTAAAGTCACACACGATATTTGGTGCTCATCTGAATGTATGCAGCACACAAGCAATAATTGCTGGTGTGACCTTAAAGTGTCTGGTGTGCTGGCTATAGCAAGTGGTGGGCACCAGTTAGAAAATGGTAAAATGGTGAGCATGAGATAGTAAGTTGTACGCACCAAATTGTTTCCAAGGGAAAACAAAATACACCATGTCCCTTCACAGGCTCTGTACATGTGTGCAAACAGATAGGTGTAAACATAAGTATGTACCTAAACCATCCAATCCTTTGATAAATAAAAGCCCACCCATTTGCTTTTTATATCACCATGCTACAAGAGATGGAAGTGATGTCAAACTGAAGCACCATGGCCTTGGTAATGTTGTACTTAGGTATCCCTGATGCATATTTTTGTAATATTTTTTAATCTATATTCATCTCGTAGGCACTGATAGTATACTATATGTGCGTGAAAATATCTTGAACATATGAAAAAGTATCCCATACATACGAAACAAGGGCTATCCCATAATTTCTTTCCACTGAGTGGTTCAGAGCTTCCATATCTAATTGATAACATTTTAGAATAAGCTTTTATATTGAGGGAAAGGACATTTTCCCTTCTTTGTTGATTTAAAAATTTGCTCTTGCTGTTGGCTCTCCTCTCCTACTCTCGGGTGGGGGGTTGAACTCTGTTTTGTTAAGTTTATCCTGATTATACAGTATGTAATGTTATCTTCTTTGTTGTATAAGTTAGGCTTGATCATATGGAATGTTATTTTCTTGAAATATAATAAAAAAAAAGTTCAGTTTACGTTGGTAAAGGTCTGCACACCACCTTATTTGGTAGACCAGCAATAGTTAAGTTGAACCTTGAGCCCAGACTAAAAGCCACTGATGTTATAACACTAAAAGTTTCCATCACTTGTTCAATAGCTTGTGTAAGGTGTATAAGACATAAACCACCCAGATAAGTAGTGATCCCCAGTGGGGCAAAGTGAGAGTGGAAGTTCCTTCCATGGAGTACGTAGGTGTCAGAACCAAAGTGGAGAAGCAAATGTATTGGTGCTTAGATATGGTGCTAGAACCCAAAAATAATGGTATGTAGAAAATATTAGAAACACTATTATGAGAACAGGCCATTCAGCCAGTATGGTTTTCCATCCTATCCAACTAGATTTCCCAAAATAACATCACACCGAGATCTAAAGTCTTGCTCTTCACCACACTAATGGGCATTCCAAGCAGAATAATGTAACATTGGTGTGCAATCTGCCCTTAAATTTTCAACCATGTCCCTATGTGCTTGCTGCAGATTTTAAAGTAACAACTGGGATCTACTGTACTAATTCCTTTCATGATATGCTACATTTCAGTCATGTTCCCTCTTAATCTGTTTGCTTAAACTGAAAAAGTTCAGCTCCTTCAAACTGTCCTCATATAGCTAATGCGGTACCTCATACTTCTGGAGTCAGCATACAGTAGTCGGCTCTGCAATTTCCCTAGCATTGCAAATCATTTTTTGTAGTATGGAGACTAGTGATGAGCAAAGTAAACTGACTTTGCCTTGTCTTAAATTCAATGAAACTGGAAATGTTCAAGAACTTCCCTGAAATCTGCGAAATGCATTGAAGTCAATAGGGAAGGGATTTTAAGTATTTTTGAGTGGATTATAATGGTACAGTAGTCTTTTAAATGCCCTTTATGGAAAGAAAACCACCTGCGAATTATGCTGGACCAATTATAATGACCAAAAATGTGACCTCAGCTGTGAGGCAGCAGTGCTATCCACTTAACCAGATAGTGCCTCCTTGAAATTAAATTAAAGAAATACCAGTAAATTGTCTGCTACTGCCATAAGACAGGAAGCATGAATTCATTAAGGCTTTCCCCCATAGATTTGTAAGTTGGTACTCGCCTCTGAGACCAAATATATAGATGGTTTATTTCTTTACCTGATGCTTTTGCTTGTTCACTTTTAAGGAGGTACGCTCACATATAACACAGGTCACATACAAGTCCATACATAAAAGCATTACCTTTAAGACACAAATACCTACAGGTACTGGCATTGTGTAACATTAACAAGGAACTGGACCTGTCAACTGACTCATTCTCATTTGGCCTCAGGGCTGTTTTGCTGCAAAATGACAAAAGGCACTGGAGACCTGTGACATATGCATAGTTTTAGATGAAACACAGGCATGCTCAAGTAGAAAAGTAAGCCATGGGCAAAACCTGGGGAAGTGAATGGTTCAGAGATTTCTTCATAGAGCAACATATTCATAGACAGATAGCAAGCCTCTGGTAAGTTTGCTAGGGATCTGTCTAAGCCCTTGTTGAGGATTCAGAAGTTCCATGTCAGGCTTATCAGATTAGTCATGTTTCAGGCAAGACATTGCTAACAGACCCCTTGTCTCTGTCATCAGTAAAACATTGTGAGGATGTACAGTATGTACATCAAATGATGGCATGGAGACTTCAAACATTTACAGTTGTGCTTGAAAGTTTGTGAACCATTTAGAATTTTCTATATTTCTGCATAAATATGACCTAAAACATCATCAGATTTTCACTCAAGTCCTAAAAGTAAATAAAGAGAAACCAGTTTAACAAATGAGACAAAAATATTACTTGGTCATTTATTTATTAAGGAAAATGATAGAATATTACATATTTGTGAATGGCAAAAGTATGTGAACCTTTACTTTCAGTATCTGCTGTGACCCCCCTTTGCAGCAATAACTGGAACTAAACATTTCCGGTAACTTTTGATCATTCCTGCACACCGGCTTAGAGGAATTTTAGCCCATTCCTCCATACAGAACAGCTTCAACTCTGGGAAGTTAATGGGTTTCCTCACATTAACTGCTTGCTTCAGGTCCTTCCACAACATTTTGATTGGATTAAGGTCAGGACTTTGACTTGGCCATTCCAAAACATTAATTTATTCTTCTTTAACCATTCTTTGGTAGAACGACTTGTGTGCTTAGGGTTGTTGTCTTGCTGCATGACCCATCTTCTTTTGAGATTCAGTTCATGGACAGATGTCCTGACATTTTCCTTTAGAATTCTCTGATATAATTCAGAAGTCATTGCTCCATCAATGAAGGCAAGCTGTCCTGGCCCAGATGCAGCAAAACAGGCCCAAACCATGATACTACCACCACCATGTTTCACAGATGGGATAAGGTTCTTATGCTGGAATGCAGTGTTTTCCTTTCTCCAAACATAACGCTTTCATTTAAACCAAAAAGTTCTATTTTGGTCTCATCCATCCACAAAACATTTTTCCAATGGCCTTCTGGTTTGTCCACGTGATCTTTAGCAAACTGCATACGAGCAGCAATGTTTTTTTAGAGAGCAGTGGCTTTCTCCTTGCAACTATGCCATGCACACCATTGTTGTTCAGTGTTCTCCTGATGGTGGACTCATGAAACTGAACATTAGCCAATGTGAGAGAGGCCTTTAGTTGCTTAGAAGTTATCCTGGGGTCCTTTTTGACCTCGCCGACTATTACATGCCGTGCTCTTAGAGTGATCTTTGTTGGTCGAAAACTCCTGTGGAGGGTAACAATGGTCTTGAATTTCCTTCATTTGTGCACAATCTGTCTGACTGTGGAATGGTGGAGTCCAAACTCTTTAGAGATGGTTTTGTAACCTTTTCCAGCCTGATGACCATCAACAACTCTTTTTCGGAGGTCCTCAGAAATCTCCTTTGTTCGTGCCATGATACACTTCCACAAACATGTGTTGTGAAGAGCAGACTTTGATAGATCCCTGTTCTTTAAATAACATCCTATTGAGTGAAAACACCTGACACGAAGTTCACCTTCAAACTAACTGCTAATCCTAGAGGTTCACATACTTTTGCCAATCACAAATATGTAATATTAGATCATTTTCCTCAATAAATAAATGACCAAGCATAATATTGTTGTCTCATTTGTTTAACTGGTTTCTCTTTATCTACTTTTAGGACTTGAGTGAAAATCTGATGATGTTTTAGGTCATATTTATGCAGAAATATAGAAAATTCTAAAGGGTTCACAAACTTTCAAGCACAGCTGTATGTGAATGTTATAGTGGACATTGTGCCTGCCAGATCACAATATCTGGATGAGCTTTGTAAGCAGCTCCAAAATAACAGTGAATGTTCTTAGGTAGTGGCATTATGCCAGACTGCAATAAATCTAAAAGTAAGATTAAATTGTACTGCCCAGATGGGTCACCCCTTACAGTTCATCAGGGCCTCCTGCTAAAAGGCTCAAGACTAACTATACTCTTTGCCATGTAGAATAACATCTTAGAGAAACTGCATGAAGGCTATCAATTGCAAAATGTAGGGAGAAGGTTTAAGACTGTGTGGTGGCCTCAGCTAAGCAAGCAGTTAAATAAACAGGTGTGGAACTGCAGAGTTTGTGTCAAGGGTGGGTCAATACTGAAGAGACAGTGATGTCTGGTGAACTACTAGAGAAACTTTGCCAAAAACCGGCTGCATACATGTTTTCACTGAATGGTCACAGCAGCTTAATATTGTTTGACTATTTCTCACAATTTGTGAAAGTCAAACTGGCTCCCACTAGATCAGAAGATTTTACCAGTTTATTTTACAAGGCATGGTATTCCTTAAATTCTTTTATTCAATAATGTGCCTGGGGTTTTTTTTGGACATAATTTAGCTCAGTTTACAAATACGTATGGGTTCTAACAAATCACTGGTTGCCCAAAGTTTACTAATAGTAATGGGGTGGCAGATCATCATTTCCAGGCAATCAAAAGAATGCTCAATAAAGCACAAAATTCTTATTTGGCTCTCTCTGTATATAGAACAACCCAAATGACCAATGTTTACAGCCGTGCTCAGTCCCTGAACTTCCAGATTTATAGGCGGTAGACAAGACAACAAACACAGAGAGACAGGAGAAAGAGAGAGATGTGTCGTTAACAAGAGACCCCTTTGCATGAAGTTAGAGTTCACAATTGACAAGGCAGGAGGTGTGGGGTCACTGATAGAGAGTCCCAAGGGACTGTGATATCAGTATATCCTTTCCCATGCTCCTACCTGGTGGAAGGGGAACCTGGCATCATTGGAAAGAACTAAAAACAACTTTTGCCTATGCAACCAATCAAGGGAAAGTCCTACAGAGGAAGAAACCTCACACCTTTCCCCATTTCAATCACTCCCCACAGTTTTTAGAAAAAGCTGATTAAATCACAAAGACTGGGATAATAAATATCTGATATGTTACATGCAGTCTTCCATTCATCCCCTTCTTCGACAGAGATGAGATTGTACAGTATGTTCTATCAAAATCCAAACTAATAAAAAATCTGAAGATTTTTCTTTTGTTGAGCAATGAAGAGATCAGATGGTGAGAGTAGCTATTCATAATTGTTGTTTACACAGGCCTGTGCTGTCCGACTTTGTTGTATCCTCTGTCACCTGTTCAACCTGATTCTAAGGCTTCAGAAAGTGCAGCTTCTTTGGGAAAACATTGTTCCTGTTCTAAAGAGGGCAGGCACTTCTTTCCTTAATGCCTACAAACCAGTGGTAATTAGCGTCTCATATCATGAAGACCTCTGAGGGTACCTGTCATGGAATATAGGAATCCTATTGTGGTGCAGGTGAACAAGTCTATGTTGTCCTGGATAATGGACTATCTGCGAGAGACTCAAGTACTGTGTTTCTGATATGGATAGGAGCAACACTGAAGCATCACAAGAAACAATCCTGTCTACTTTTTTTCTTCACTCTATACACCTCTGACTATAAAGAACATCAGGAAAATTCTCAAATTACTCTTCAGAAAGTCTCAGATGATTCTGCACTTATGGGGTGTATTGACAAGGGAAGACACAGTATAGGAGTCAGGTGAAGAACTTACTTTCTAGGTGCAAAGAGAAATGTCTGCATCTCAACATCAGCAAAACCAAGGAACCGGTTATTGACGTTTGTCATACCTCTATATTTTATATTCCTCTATATTCGGTCACTTTTCATGAGTGCACTCTTAAAAGTACTTGGGGTCAATGGCCATGACAAGAATTGTCTTGCTTGTTTTGGCTTTGGTGTTAGAACTTTGGCCTTCATTTGTACCAATTCTGCTCAATGTTCTTTGCTACTATTGTGTCTTGTCCCTTAAATCAGGGGTGTCTAACTCCTGGCCTGGAGGGCCGCAGTGGCTGTAGGTTTTCATTCTAACCCTTTTCCTAATCACTGACCAGTTTTCATTGCCAATTAACTTCCTTTCCCTTCATTTTAATAGACCTGTTTTTACGGATTCATTCCTCTGAATTGATTCCTTTCTTCATTAAATGACAGCCAAACACAAATGAGATGTGAAATGAGCCGACAGATGACCAGCTAAACTGGGATTTCAAACTCCAACCAATCTCTTAACGAGAAGCCAATTCTTGCTGGTAATTAAAGCAGTTATTTAATTCGAAAGCTTGTTGCTGCTCTCATTCTGCCACAGTAGACATTTCCAAAACTGTTGATTTTCTGTTTTTTTCTAAGACCACTGTTAAAATGTTTTGGTGACCTGAGAGATCAACCTTACTGAGACCACCTTCAGTTTTCTTTATTTTCAGATATTGTGAGATGGGCACAGGTGTGCTGGACATGTGGCAGCTGGTTTTATGTCTCATTATTGTTTGGCTGCTAATTAAAGAAAAAGAAACAACTAAGGGGTCTGAGTCAAGTTAATTAAAATTAAGGCAAAAAAGTTAATTAGCAACAAAAACTGGTCACTAATGAAGGAGATGCTTAGAATGAAAACCTGCAGCCCTCCAGGACCAGAGGTCGACATCCCTGCCTTAAATCTTAAATTTCCTTGTCCTTTTCTCTAAAATTTCTTTAATAAGTATTCTGTCTCTCACAAAAATCATAATACCACTGAGGGCAACTCTAATGAAGTCTGCTTGATAAATCATTGGTGAAATTGAGTAAGCTTCTGGGATTTGACCAACAGTATCACAGTTACACAAACACAATGAAACTATCAAGTATCCATACTCTGAACACAATATTGGGAAATATAACACAGCATTAAACTACCAGATGTCCATATGATACATTGTTAAAAGTATCATAAACTCTCTGTTAGGGAGTTAAAAATCCAGGAGCTTGTGTGAGTGTTAATGTAGGCTTACTTTGAGTATAATGCTATTTTGTGAACTTTGGCTACTGATCTCTGCAGTTAGTATGACAAAACTACTCTTAATCCCTTGCAGAACAAGCAAGATTTCTATCACTTCCCTTAAAATTACTTCATAAAAGTTACAATAAAAAGTTCTCAGTTATAACAACAAAAACAAATAAATAAAAACTGATCATCATTTGCATATTTGCAACAAAACATAGGCCTTTCTTAAATTCCTAGTTTATGTAATATTAACTTAGAAGTCAAATGCACCCGTCTGCTAAAATAAGATATACCCATCCACATCATCATATAACTCAAAACTGAAGTCTCATTATTTCAGTGTAGCATACTCCTACTGGGCTGCTGATGAGCCTTTTCATTGTATAACACTTTTTTTTTTTTTTTTAAGTCATTGTGACTTTGCCTAGGCTTTGAGTTTCTAAGTCTCAGACTGAATGGCAGACATTAACATTTCAAGCAGCAGACCCAATCTCTGAAATCATGCGTTTTAGTCTGTATCATATATTAAGGAAGGCCTAGTTGGCTTAGGTCAGACTTCGACTTGCCTTTAGCTATTGATCACAGACCCTAGAGGTTTACATTCCTTGGAAGATATATGGATTATAGTTTTATTTTCCTTTCTCCAAGGTCTATAGCTTAATTAATTTGTACATATTTGCTTATATTATTAATCTGGAAAGTTGTAAGAATGTATTGAAAATGTCTACAGTTAAATCAATGTCTAGTTGTTTTGGTGTGAACATATTACATTATTTTTTATTATTTCTTCCCTTTTCAATTTTATTTTGACTATACAGTGTTATGCTTTTGTACATGGGAGTGTAATATAAATTGATTCTAAATTAATTTTATTTGTCTGTATATTAAAGAATTATAGACTGCCTTCTTTAACATAATGAAAATATTCTAGATGAAAACTGGATTATGGAAGACAAGATCTTGTGAAGTTGTTACAATACATTCATACTTTGCTATAATGTTTCAAAAATAAATTTGTCCACTTCTCATATGATGCACAAAATTTAAAGAGTACTCCATATGCTATCCAAAATACTGGATAAATGTATTACATTTTATGCAATGTCATATAGCAATGAAAATGAAGTTACCTTTGCATGAAACTAAGATAAAGTTAATTATACTATTACGTCTAAGGAATATTAGGAAAAAGTCTATTGTAAGAGGTTGTCTGGCTCTCATATGGCTTTTAGAGGTAGAAAAGTTATGAATTCTGGGGAGATAGGTTGGGAGCATACACTGATTTTACAGCATGTTGCCACAACCACCACATAATGAACCACCTGGATCGGGACCCAAGTGCAGCAGGTGACATCTCAGCACCACACTGGAGTACCAATCCTGCTAACAGCCCCCAAGTTTTCCCTTTAAGTTGGAGGACCTGCTTGTAGGGCTGGATGCAGATTAACATCATACCCAGAACAAAACAATTGCAGGTTAAGGGCCTTACTCAAGGGCCCAAAGGAGTAGAGCCGCTTCTGGCATTTACATGATTTTAACCAGCAACCTTCCGATTGCTGGTGCAGATCCCAAGCCCCAGATCCACCACTACTGGGGACAGACAAAATATGCCTAGTACTTTCAAAAGAATAAGACAGTTTGTTCATTAGGGTCTACCAGGAGAAAGAATATACAGCTAGAAGTGCTATAATAAAGGGGGTTGTTATGATGATTTCATGGGGCTGTGACTGACAGAGGCCCTCAAAAATATTGTAAGAGCCAATCTTAGAAGTTAATGCTTTAAGTTAAAGTAATATTAGTGTTTGCTTAATTGAAGAGAATATAATTCTCTCTCATACAGTAGCTATAGATTATGGTATAACCTTTCTCCCCTGTAAGTTGTATCTGTAATACAGTATGTTAGGAATAGGTCCAACTGCTAGCAGGGACTGAAGGACCCATTGGCAGTTTGCAAATGTGATAGGCATACAGTTTTCTGATCATTTAGATGTTTCAACTGTAGAAAACTTAAGAAACAAACAAATATAAAAGGTTTAAATAGAATTTTTTAAAAACTTTTCTATACTTCACAATACCAACTTTTCTCTAATTTTGTGTGAACTGTTTTACTTTGCATTTTTACTAAAGCTTTTAAAAACCAAAATATTTTGTCTGTGGAATCATTTCAATGTGTCAGGTTATTGCCAGAGTCCCATGAAACAAACTAAAGCGTCAGAAATTTGATAATTTTAGGTAAACGCAGCTACACATATTTACAAGCCTGTTATTAAAGTTACATTTACTTACAATTTAGAAACTTTTTTGCCAAAAGTAACAATCCAGGCAATCTCAGGCATGTTCTTCACTTGTCTGAAACGTAGACTGGAAAATCCAGTTCTACAGACTTACTAGGTAGCATTAGATGCATGTTTTGCTTAAATTGAAATGTTAAAGCCAAATTCCTGGTTCCAGAAAAAAAGGAAAGGCAACTTTAAACAAGGAAGCTGTAGCAGTAGGTCACTCAGTTTTTCTCAGGGAAAGGTCAGTTTATTAACGTTAGTCCATTCTCCATATATGCTGAAACAAAATGGTTTGCAGAATCATTTGTTACCTAACCCATGAACCAAAAGATCAAAATGGCTAATTAAAAACCAGTTTGAATAAGTCATGGATGCATATTTTTTTTATTAAATAATTCACAAGAAATGTGCTTTATCACAGTTAAAAGAAAACAACACATTTCTGTTTCAAAAGGTTTTAATGGTAGACAGCTTTTTAATGTTAACTTAGTAGGGGGTGTTGCCCCCTGCTCGCTTTGCTTGCCAACCCTCCTGCCTGTGCTACGCGCCGGCAACTTCATGTCTTTGTTGCTCGTGTATGTGGATTTCACTTTCACCAAACAACAAATCTTTTAATTCTCGCAGATTCACCTCTTCATTGGGAAGAAATGCTACTTTTTCCTGATGGCAACACAAATTAGATGATCTACAAGTCTCCAACTTAAAGTTTAAATCTGAACAATATATTCGATCTCTTTTTGCTGCTCCGTTATTTCAGAGTAATTTCCGTGTGTTTGCGCTAATGCTATCTTTACTATTATTTTTTTGAGACTTTTGAATTTTCGTACTTTCATTATCTCTAACCTGCTCTGCATGTGTATTGTGCCAACATTTTTGAATTCTTTACAACATTCTACTTTGTCATTTGCTCTTTGTCTCAAAGTCTCATCTTGCGGGACATGAAAGTGCCTCTTTGAGAAAGTCTCGTCTCATCTCTCTTCCCAAGATTTTTTTATTATAATAAAGAGAAAACTTTTTGGGCAAAAACTAAAACTCCTTTTATAGGGATTAACCTATAAGTTTCAGTATTTTAGTGCATTTCAAATTATGTGGATCAAGAAGATATTGTTGCATAATGAGTCAAATTAGACTGATATTCCAGGAATAATAAGAGATATAGGGGCCTTATCTTTCTTCAATGAGACTTTAAATGTAAGAAACTCCCAGGTCCTTTTTTAGATTTTAATGCTGAAGCACTAATGGCAGCAAAACTGTGCTTTCACATAATAAAATAAATTGACTGGAATATAAGATGTATTTTGCATATAAATAAGTCTGTACTTTTAAATGCTTAGGCTAATAATGTTATTTCTATTTGGGATATGTTTGATATTGGTGGCAGTATTTTAGATTACCACAAATTTATATCAAAATATGATTTCTTTGGATCATTTCCAGAATTTGTTTCAAATGGTATTCCACTAAACTTATTTATGTAAGCATTCTTATATAATTGTTCCAAGCCTTCCTATTTATTGGCACTCTGTTCTGGAACAAAAATGTAAATATTTTGCCAAGATTCATATGCATTTTATTAACTCTTTCAGGGCTGATGTCGACTTTTGTCGAAATTCAGGGGTAGACGATGGTAATCGGCTCTAAACTGTGAGAAAACACGCCCTTATGTTTTAGTTCGACTCTCTTTGCTAGAAGGAAAGTTAAGTAGCATCGCTGATTTAACCTTGATTCCCTGTGCATGCATGAGTAGCGAACAGCAAACAGCCTCTTAAATGGCATCAGCATCTGGCGAGAAACTAATGCAAATGTGCAAATTAAAATACTCCATGGATGCTTCACATATTATCACTGAACCGGACTCTGACTTGTCGGACTTGGAATTTGATGCAAGTGATCTGAAGATCAAAAACGAAAGTGAGGTACAAGCATTGGCTGATCAGTCCCCAGCTGACCGTGGTGCTGATACGCCCACAGCAGCATTCACCTGGGTGACAAGAGATACAAACCATATTGTGTCACAATGCGACTGACACCACTGTGCACCTGCTGTTCGAAGACAGCCAGGTAGCCGGCCCATCGTGCATTCCTGCTGGCCATCAAAGCGCTCCTGCGCAGCCACTGCTGCCAGAGATGACGAACTTGCACCAACAGCATCGCAGTTTTATGTTGATTTATGTATGAAACTATTGCTTTGTGTGCTTTTCAGAAAACTCTCTTTTTTGGAAAAAATATTCAGCCCTCAAAGAGTTAAATTAGATTAATCCAAGAGCATATAGTTTATAGAGAGCCATTAATAAAGATAAAATTAATTGGCAGAAAGCTTAATTAATTGTTCTGTTGCCAAATATTTATGAAATCCAATAGGAAATTCTTCATAAAATGTAACCTTCAATCTTTCATTATGACTGTACCTCTCAGAATTAGCCTAGTTGCTCATCTGTCGACCTTTTTTGCTCCAGAAGCAGCCTCAACAGTGCTTAAAGTTTAAAAAACCCTCCTTTGACTCATACTCTATACATCATGCTATATGCACCATTATTTTGTTAGCCATTTCATTAGCCTATGCACACTGTATGGATGTAGATAGATAGTGATAAATCCACTGTGACTTCTGTCCTTCTCATAGGGGATACTTTTTAAGTTTCATGCCTTTTATTGTGTGTGTATTCAAATATAACGTTTTTACTTCCTTCATGCCATACCATATGCTTACTTACATTAAATTTCATCTGCCACAAATCTGCCCCTGTATTCTGTTCAAGTATCTCTGTAATGATTCAGTTGATTCTAGATTATCTACCATTCCACCTAGTTTGATATCATCTGCAAACCTCACCAGACAGTCTAGCCATAGCTCCCCAAGAACATCAATGGGCCTTGGGCACTCTTGATCCTTTTGCCGGTTTACCTGTTATCATTACTTGGACCACTTTCCTTTGGTAGTAAACCACTACATACTAGGAACATCCCCAAAAGACCTGCCATTTCGGATATGCTCTGACCCAGTCATCTGGCCACTATAATTTGAGCCTTGTCAATGTCACTCAGATCCTTATGCTTGCTTCTTTTTTCATGCTTCCAACACATCACCTTCAAGAACTGACTGTTTACTTGCTGCCTGATATATCACACCTCTTGACAAGCATCATTGTAACAAGATGACCTTTTTTATTCACTTCACCTGTCAGTGGTTCTAATGTTGTGGCCGATCGAGGTATATCTCTACTCTGATCATTTAAATATTTAAAATAGCAACAGCCTCCAGCACAGAGTCCTGAGTGAACACCACTCAATTATGATAATGTCCCTGCCATCAAAATCTGTTGCTTACTTTGTTTAAGACAATTATGAACCCATCAACACACTACACCCAGAATTCCCAATTCTTTTAGTTTTATTCCCAATCTCTGACATTTGGCCTTATTAAATGCTTTCTGAAAATTAAGATAAATATCATACAGTAACTACCTCTCTAACCATATCCTTTTGTTGCTTCCTAATAGAATTTTAGAATATTAGGAAAAAATTACCTCCCTATTTAAATGCATTCTGACTGCTCATGAATATTTCTGTTCTTGCCATGTACTTCTTAATCTTTACCTTAATAATTAATTTAACCATTATATATGCTAAGCTTACTGGCCTATAGTTACTTGGATCAGCCTGACCATTCTTTTTGTCTGCTATTTCCAAGTCCTTAAGAATTTCAGTGCACAATGACTTTTGAAAAATGTCAAATGTGAGTATATGCACTTCCTTAATTCAAAGTCAAAATATAAATGTCTCCTAAATTGACTTTAAAAATTGTGTTAAGCAAATATCATCCTCTGTTGTTAATGACCATCCATGAAATGATGATATTCTTTACATTCACTCATGGCTCATTAAAAGTACTGTTTAGTAGATTTGTTTTTTGAAAAACTCGTGCATTGAGTGGGTGGTATATCATTCTCTGCATACATTGACAAGGGTATTGCAAGTAGGAATTGTGTAGAAAGATAGAAGTGACACTTCAAGACAGAGTAAATAGACTGGGGCAAAACTTACTAAGACAAAGGAGGCAGAAGGTGATGGTGCAAGGAACATTAATAATCATATTTTAACAGGAACCAATTTTGATACATATTGATTGCACAGAATTTTGTGATTATATTGAGATCATACAGTGGTGTGAAAAAATGTAGGTTTGGATTTTTTTTCTCCCTAAATAATAAAAACCATCATTTAAAAACTGCATTTTGTGTTATATTTGACTAATGGTTAAATGTGTTTGATGATCAGAAACATTTTGTGTGACAAACATGCAAAAAAAATAAGAAATCAGGAAGGGGGCAAATAGTTTTTCACACCACTGTAATTGCATTTCTGCAGCCTACATTGAATTGAAATATTTATGTTTTATAGGGCTTCTTTGGTAAGATTATGATTTTGCTGCAGTGGTTATCACAGGCTGCCTGTAAGGTTGACATAGGCAAGTGCAGATCGGTCTTCATAATCTGGTATGCACTTTTTAACACCACTGTTCTTTATCCTGGTTATAAAGTTCCTGGCTGGAGGGGAAAAGAACAAATATGCAAGTCATTTCCTGTGTCCTCTCCAAATCTGTCCCCATAAGGTCTGTAGTAAACTCAAAGAAGTGACAAGACATTTAAAAAAAAAATGTTTTTAAATCTATACTAATAAAAGGCAAAGCCCTCACTGACTGACTGACTCACTCACTGACTCATCACTAATTCTCCAACTTTCCATGTAGGTAGAAAGCTGAAATTTGGCAGGCTTATTCCTTACAGCTTACTTACAAATGTTAAGCAGGTTTCATTTTGAAATTCTGCACGTAACGGTCATAACAGTCGATAACAGTCAACAACGTCCGCCATGTTGAACTTTCTTATTTATGGCCCCATCTTCACGTAATTTGCTAGGCAGCTTCCCTGCACTAACCGAAACTGATGTACTTACTTATTTTGATGGTATGACACCACTGTCGTCCGCCATATTGAACTTTCCAACGTCACTAATTCTCCAATTCCCGTGTAGGTAGAAGGCTGACCCCATCTTCACGAAATTAGGTAGGTGGCTTCCCTACGCTAACCAAAACCGATATACGTACTTATTTCGGTGGTATGACGCCACTGTCAGCCGCCATTTTGAACTTTTAACGGAAACCGATGTACGTACTTATTTCATTGGTATGACACCACTGTTGGCCGCCATATTGAACTTTCCAACGTCACTAATTCTCCAACTTTCCGTGTAGGTGGAAGGCTCATTCCTTACAGCTTACTTACAAAAGTTAAGCAGGTTTCATTTTGAAATTCTACGCGTAATGGTCATAATGGTCAACAACGTCCTCCATGTTGAACTTTCTTATTTATGGCCCGATCTTCTCGGAATTTGGTAGGCGGCTTCCCTGCACTAACCGAAACCAATGTACGTACTTATTTTGATGGTATGATGCCACTGTCGGCCGACATATCGAACTTTTCAACAGTCTTTGTTACTTATGGGCCCATCTTCAAGATATTTGGTACACGGGTTCCCAACGCTAACTGAATCCTACTTACGTACATATATACATCCATAGCCTGCAGCTCAGTCACCGTGTGAGCTGGTGTTGGGTCCCCCATCCCAACGCCTCCCACGTTGTTGGCTGCCTGCCTATATAAGACCGTCCGTCGCTCCGGTCTCTACATTCCCTTCCTTGCTTGGGATTCACATCTCCCTAATGATAACTACAGCCTTTTTGTTTAATCCGCGGCTTCTCCGCTGTTTTATTGTTTGTTTATTACAATTATAGTTATTGTATAGGTATTTTAGACTTACTTTACATTGCTCAGGTACCCATTTCCTTTATCATTCCAACCCCCATTACCATGTCTATCAAGGTGATCACTATCGATCAAAGAACTGTCACTTACCGAGTGGTTTCCATGCCCGGAGATGGCACCTACCTTTTCCATTCTCTTTGTTACATATTGCACGGCCATATCAGGCTCACTCTTGATATCCGGAAGAACATTGTGTCTTATGTATTGAATGACTGGGACAGGTTCAAGGTGTGGACTGATGACGGTACAGGAGATAATTATACTACACAGGAACACTATAAGTGTGAAATGCTTAAGCCCTTCACCTACGGTTCTGCATATGAGTTGATGGCTGCCGCTGAATTGTTCGGTTGTCGCTTTCAAGTGTACCGAAATGGCCAAATATTTTACACCTTTCGACAACCGCCAATGCCTCTTAAACATCTTAGATTCACAGGTGACGATTTCAGTAGTGGACACTTTGATGTTTATGAATGTTTAAACTCTCAAAAGCTGGATGTGAAGTTATCGATGAAACTGGTTGTGTGCTTACAATGCTTGACAGATGCCGAATGTCACTTTAACACAACAAATCCTGCAAATACTGTCATAATTGAAACAAACCATGAAACTCAAACCGATTAAGACAGCAGCAATCCAAGCTGTGAGATTTGAGACAAGATTACTGTTCACATGGCCAACTGTAAGTTGCATGCTCAAGAGTAAGCTCAGCGCACAGCTTGGTCATGTTACAACTGGAGTGAACTGACACCATGGTATACAAAGAGATCCTTAACAAATAATTATTGGCATATTTTCACTCAGTTTAAAAAGGTTTAATTTACTTCTTAATAAAAATTTTAATGCAGTACTTCGCCGCTTGCGAAGCGCGGGTATTTTGCTAGTTTAATTTAAAAGAAGGTAAAGATGAGAAAGAGAAAGGAGAAAGTCTGAGCAGATTTAAAGGTTGGCAAGCCACAGTTGCTGTGAAAACAAAAGATGATGGTATCGTTTTAAAGTAGTTTTCCATTTACAAATAAGAAGTTCATAAGAACTTATAAGTTCATGTATAAAATCTAGACAGTGTGGCATAAATGCAAATAATTTAATTACCATTTCACCTCTAAATGTGCACTTTACTAAAACTATAAAAACAGACTATGGATTAAATAAATAAATCGAACAAAGCGGTGCTAATATAAATAACTTAATTACCATTTTGAACTGTAACTCTCCGACAATTCAGTTCTGCTCTTCCGAGACCTCAAATATGGCCTTATTAAATGTTATAGCATTAAACAAAAAAACGTTTTCCATCAACAATCTTATTAGTGATGGGACAATCGATTTTATTGCATTAAGTGAAACGTGGCTTAGCTCTAATGGTGTGGCTATTTTAATTGAATCTGCACCTCCGAATTACAGCTTTACTCATGCGGCTTGCCAAGGTAAGAAAAGCAGTGGTTTAACAAATATTTACTCGATCTGGTTAAAGTGTAAAGATGTCAGCTTTGATACATTCAACTCTTTTGAGTATTTTGCTGTTGTTATTCATGGAGTTTTTCAGTCTCTAACGTTGTCCGTGTATAGACCTTCTAAATATAATACGTCTTTCTTTGAGGAATTCTCAGATTTAGTGTCAATTATAATTACCAGCTATGACAGATTCCTAATAGTTGGCGACTTTAATTTTCATATCAATAACCAGTGTCACCCGAAAGCAAAAGAATTCATGAAACTCCTACACTCTTTTGATCTGCGCCAGCATGTTAGTTAGCCAACACACAAAGGAGGGTACACATTGGATTTGGTGATTACTAAAGGACTAAAGTTAATGTGAGACAGAATTTGGATATCGGTTTATCAGACTATTTTCTCTTACTATTTAATATAGAAGTACTGATAATGAATTTATAAGAACATATTTTTAAAAAACACTTCTTTAATTCATCTGCTGCTTCAAAGTTTGCAAACGTTTTAAGCAACCAGTCCGATTGTAATGCTTACTACAAAAGTGAAAAATAATGTAAATAGTAAGGCGGAAAATTTTAATACTAAAGTGTGAGCTACTGCTGACATATTCACTCCTGAAAAGACAGTTAAAAAAATCCTCCAGCACTGTTACACCATGGAAGACCCAAAGAGTGTCTGATTTAAAGAAAGCATGCTGGAGAGCTGAGTGTAAATGGAGAAAAACTAAATTGATTATCCACTATGAGATACTGAAGGCTACAGAATTCCACAACATAGTCCGTCTTGAGAGGCAGTGTTATTTCTCTAAAATTATAAATAACAATGCTAGTATTCCCAGAGTTGTATTCTCTACAATTGATCATTTGCTAAACCCAGGTTACTGAATGGAATGCCTCCGAAAAACCTTGAGTGAAACTGGAGGCTTTTGCTATATTTTTTAATCACAAAATGAATGATATCAGAAATAATATAGTACATCCCCCCAATAATGATCCTCTTAAACACTGGTATTCCATTTTAAGCAAATTAAATTCTTTCACCTGGATAGATTTACCCGATTTATATAAAATAATTTCTCAACTGAGACCCTCCACCTGTGTCCTTGACCCAATACCTACCAGTTTTTTCAAAGAAGTATCTGATGTGCTAACTGAGAGTGTTCTTGACATAGTAAATTCATCATTAGATATGGGGGTCTTCCCAGACTGGCTTAAGACAGCTGTAGTTAAACCCCTGCTCAAGAAAAATAATCTTGACTCCTGTTTTTGAAATTTTAGACCTATTTCTAACCCACCTTTCTTAAGTAAAATGCTAGAAAAGGCAGTCATTATTCAGATAAATGATCACTTGAATAAACATGCTGTTCTTGACAAGTTTTAGAACAAATCACAGTACAGAAACTGCACTTGTTAAAGTAGTAAATGATCTGCATGTAAATGCAGACAGAGGCTGTTTATCTGTTCTCATCCTCTTAGATCTGAGTGCCGCATTTGTAACCATTGATCACAATATTCTTATACAGTACATCACCTTAGTCAGCGGGTGGGCCTCTCTGGCAGTGTCTTAAATTGGTTTGAGTCTTACTTGACAGGTAGAAAATTCTTTGTTAGTTGTGGTATTTATACTTCAAAGACACATGATATCCTATATGGTTTTCCACAAAGATCTATCCTGGGTCCACTGCTGTTCAATCTACATGCTTCCATTAGGTCAGATTATCTCAAGGCATAACGTGAGCTACCACAGCTATGCTGATGACACACAACTGTATTTATCAATAGTGCCTGATGACCCAGACTCTCTTGTCTCACTGGCACTATGTCTTACTAGTGTTTCTGAATGGATGAGTAGTAATTTTCTCTAAATAAGGACAAATTGTAAATCTTAGTGATTGGTAAAAATGGATATTAACTTGATCCATTAGGCTTAAAAGTTAAGACAGAGGTAAAGAATTTAGGGGTAATTATTGACTATGACCTAAATTTTAAATCACAACATTTTTTCACTTAAGAAATATAGCAAAAATTAGATGCCTTATAACTTTGCAAGTTGCTGAAAACTTAATTCATGCTTTTGTTTTTGGTTGAGTAGATTACTGCAATGCACTCTTCTCAGGATTACCCAAAAAAGACCGGTCAATTGCAACTAGCAGCAGCTGTAACACCTAATGAGGTGGCACACTAGTTGTTACTCAATGGTAAACCACCAAGTAAGGAAAAAGGTTATCAAAAAAATTAAAAAAGACATGGGTTGACTCATGACCACCAGTGACGGCCACTTTGATCCATTTGTCATAGAAGAACTAAACAACGCTTTAAAACAACTGAAGCCTGGTAAAGATGATGGATTAGACGGGATTACGACAGAGATCATCCTACACTTCGATGATAAAACTAAATCTGTGGCGCATCATATCGCATCCCAAAGATCTAGAGAACAGCAAAAGTTGTGGCACTACTGAAACCTGAAAAAAACCCAGAATATCCAAAACTTACCACACAGTTTCACTGTCATGCATCTTATATGAGGTATATGAAAGGATGATACTGGCACACATATCCCTAACCATCGCGGATCAAATGTCACCAGACCAAGTGGGCTTTCGCCCCCGTCTTGTTGTGGACATGTCTTGAACCTAACTCAATACATTGAAGATGGATTTCAGCAGAAACTAATTACGGGACAGTGTTTGTAGACCTTTCCACTGTCTATGATATAGAGAACCACAGAGCACTTCTTAAGAAATTTGCTAGAACCATACAAAACAGTCCATTGATTCATATAATCGAGTCATTACTGGTCAACAGAAGGTTCTATGTAGAAATGGACAGTAAAAAGAGACACTGGAGGAATCCGAAAAATGGATTTCCTCAAGGTTCAGTGCTGGCTCCTCTTCAGTATCTATACCAATGACCAGCCTGTGTTCACCAACATTAGGAGGTTCATTTCCGCAGATGATCTCTCCCAGTCTGTTTCCTTCCAAGATATCCAAAAGATACTTACCAATGTCCTCAGCATCCTCTCAGAATATTACACTAGATAGATAGATACTTTATTAATCCCAAGGAGAATTTCACATACTCCAGCAGCAGCATACTGATAAAAATCAATATTAAAGAGTGACAAAAATGCAGGTAAAATAGACAATAACTTTGTATAATGTTAACGTTTACGGGTGAAATTGAAGAGTCGCATAGTGTTGGGGAAAATCGATCGCCTCAGTCTGTCAATGGAGCAGGACAGTGACAGCAGTCTGTCACTGAAGCTGCTCCTCTGTATGGAGATGATACTGTTCAGTGGATTCTCCATGATTGACAGGAGCCTGCTCAATGCCCGTCGCTTTGCCATGGATGTCAAACTGTCCAGCTGCATGCCTACAATAGAGTCTGCCTTCCTCACCATTTTGTCCAGGTGTGAGGCGTCCTTCTTTATGCTGCCTCCCCAGCGCACCACCGCGTAGAAGAGGGCACTCGCCACAACCGTCTGATAGAACATCTGCAGCATCTTATTGCAGATGTTGAAGGATGCCAGCCTTCTAAGGAAGTATACTCGTCTCTGTCCTCTCTTGCACAGTATTGGCATTCCAGTCCAATTTATCATCCAGCTGCACTCTCAGGTATTTATAGGTCTGTACCCTCTGCACACAGTCACCTCTGATGATCACGGGGTCCAGGAGGGGCCTGGTCCTCCTAAAATTCACCACTAGCTTCTTGGTTTTGCTGGTGTTCAGGTGTAAGTGGTTTGAGTCGCACCATTTAACAAAGTCCTTGATTAGGTTCCTATTAGGCTTGGGCGGTAAAACGGTAATATGGTATCACGCGGGATCTAAAAATAGCAACGGTGTCAGTTTCAATACCGTTATACCGTCATAAAAACAATGCACTTATATAGGAGACAAGGATTAAATATTAAATATAATTTATTTAATGCCTAAAAATGCGTATGCGATGTGTGGTTGTCATCACGTGACAGCGTGGAGGAGAAAGAGAGAGGTGGGGAAAGATGGCGAGTCGCGCACCAAGTGACTTGGTCTCAAAAAAGAACACAACTTCTGCAGTTTGGCAGTATTTTGGGTTTTGACCGAACGAGAAGGGAGAGGCGGTAAATACGGACGAGGCATTTTGCAAATTGTGCAACAAAAAGGTGACCGCGAGAGATGGAAATACCTCGAACCTAAGGTCGCATATACGAAACTACCATCCACTCACTGCTGCGAGGATGGACCCGAGTTCACTCAGTGCAACAGTTTCAATGCCTCCCGATGCAGGACCAACAACATTTAGGTCCACCGCCAGTACGCAGCCGACGATAATGGGGGCCTTCGGGAAAGCAACAAAGTACAAAAGGGACAGTGTCCGTTGGAAAACCTGTACTGATGCAGTGACAAAGTACTTGGCGAAGGAAATGGTCTCTTTCCACACAGTGGAAAAAAAGTCCTTTACGGACATGGTAAAGGTCCTAGATGCCCAGTATGAGCTGCCTGGACGGAAATATTTCTCACAAACAGCCGTCCCACATTTATATAGTAAAGTTAGAGACAATGTTCAAGTGCAGCTGTCAGCGGCAGACAGTTATTCCTTAACAACTGACATGTGGTCGTCAGTTAACATGACACCATATATGTCTCTGACTGTCTATACTATTACACCTGACTGGAAACTTGAATCCAAATGCCTCCAAACTACGTATTTTCCTGAGAGTCATACAGCGGACAATCTTGCTGCTGCGCTCAGAGCTGCACTTCAGGAATGGCAACTTGATGAGAAAAAACTTTCAGCCATAACCACAGACAACGCTGCCAACATTCATGCCGCAATCAGGTCCCTGCATTGGCCGTGGCTATACTGCTTCGGTCACAATCTAAACTTGGCTGTCGCAAATGGATTGCATGACCAGAGGCAAAAAACCGAGCGCACCCTCGGACTATGCCGTAATATTGTCGGGGCCTTTTCACACAGCTGGCAACGTAAGCATGAACTCCACAAGAAGCAAGTGGACTTGGGACTCCCAAAACACAGTCTCATAAAGGTAAACATAAAACGTGCAGAGAGTTCCTCAGGGGCAGGGGCTCAAATATAAAAAAGGGGCATAATATATATATATATATATATATATATATATATATATGCTTTGCATCACATAAATAAATTATATTGAAAAGTAGGCTATATTAAAATAGAAAACCATTTTTTAAATTGTAATTTTTTTCCTGTATTTTTTGTCAAGTAAGGCTTGATGCGCATAAGGGACTTATTTAGCCTAAAATAAATGTGCATGCAAATCTGACTAAATGGAATAATATACATTAATAGACTTATTTATTTATGCATTCATTCGTTTATTTAGGCCTATTTATTCATTCATTCATTTATTAACGAATGAATGAATGAATGAATTGGCCTAAATAAAATGAATTTTGTTTATTTAGGCCTATTCATTCATTCATTCGTTTATTTATGCCTATTTATTCATTCATTCGTTTATTTATGCCTATTTATTCATTCACTTGTTTATTTAGGCCTATTCATTCATTTAATCGTGTATTCATCATTCATTAATTAATTCATCCATCCATCCGTCGACAGGACTGCGCAACTCGCTGGGGCTCCAAACTGGCAATGGTGGAGCGAATCCTCGAGCAGGCCCAAGCGATCAGACACGTCCTGTCTGATGACAGAAGGAGCAGCCTGTCCCTGACCTGGCAGGACATGGACGTCTTGAAAACTGTTCACGAAGCACTGAAACCAGTCGGTGACTTCACTGATATTTTGTCAGGAGAAAATTATGTGACCAGTTCCTGTATCCTCCCCATACTACAGCTCTGCAGGGACAATGTGTTGGCTGCGTCAGAAAATGACCTCCAGCTAACAAAGTCAATCAAAACTGGAATTCTAACAAAGCTGGAGACCAAGTATGAATCCAATTCAGTGCGCAAAATATTGAGAAAATGCACTTTCCTTGACCCTCGTTACTGTGGAGGATATGAGATGGATGACAACGCATTGGCTGAGACCAAGGCTGAATTACAGGCTGAGATCGTGATCTTAGAGGCAGCAGGTCCAGTGGCCAGCAGAGTGGAAGAGGGAGAGGAGCAACCTGCACCCTCACGAAAAAAGATGACTCTGGGGAGTATGCTGCAAAAAAAATCTGATGCAGTGGCAGGTCCCGTCGGCATCGGCACCGTAGAGGACCAAGTCGGAGCTGAAATAACAGCCTACTGTTTGGAGCCAGTTACTCAAGGAGACGAGGACCCACTTCTCTGGTGGAAAAATGCTGCCGGGCGTTTTCCCTAGATGTCGCGAGTGGCACGAAAGTACCCGTGCGTCTGTGCCACAAGCACACCATCGGAGTGGGTTTTCAGCACCGCAGGTAAAGTTTTCGGTCCACAACGTGCCCTGTTAAAGCCGGATAAAGTAAACATGCTGGTTTTTCTAGCAAGAAATCTTGAATAGATTGATGCCACTTGCCATTCATTCCTATTCGCACTGTGTTTATTTTTATTTATTTAATTGATTCAGGTATTTCTATTTGGTTTACGTTAAAACGATATTGGAAAGAAGACTGGAAGAAGTTTTTGTTTAGGACCATTGCTTTGCAATACTTTTTATAATATGGATGATGTTTATGTTAATTCAACTCTGGTTGACTGTTGTGGGTCTATTTGCACTTTTTTATAAGCTGCTCTTCTTTGTTATTAAAAGTTGTTCAGGCGGTGTGATTTAATTTAATTGATTTGTGTGCACGTCTCCACGCGAAAACTGTTCTGGATGTTTATGTTAATTTAATTCTGTTTGACTGTTGTATTTGCACTTTTTATAAACTGCTATTTGTTGCTAATAAAAGTTGTTAATATTGTTCTGCATGTTATTTTGTTATTGTTTCAGTATTAGTGTTTGATATTCAGTTTCTGAACGGTTTAGGCACAAGCCAACATTTTGGTACGCTGTCTGAGCCTTACGTCACAATTTTTTTATTATTCACGGTAATACAGTATACCGAGGTAAAATAGGGAGGAGGTTTGACGGTATCAAAATTTAGATACCACCCAATCCTAGTTCCTATATTCCTTCTTCTGCCCACTCCTGATGCAGCCCACGATAGCAGTGTCATCAGCAAACTTTTGCATATGGCAGGACTCTGAGTTGTATTGGAAGTCCAATGTATATAGGCTCGGGCGGCACGGTGGCGCAGTGGTAGCGCTGCTGCCTCGCAGTTAGGAGACCCGGGTTCGCTTCCGGGTCCTCCCTCGTGGAGTTTGCATGTTCTCCCCGTGTCTGCGTGGGTTTCCTCCAGGCGCTCCGGTTTCCTCCCACAATCCTAAGACATGCAGGTTAGGTGGACTGGCGATTCTAAATTGGCCCTAGTGTGTGCTTGGTGTGTTTGTGTGTGTCCTGTGGTGGGTTGGCACCCTGCCCAGGATTGGTTCCTGCCTTGTGCCCTGTGTTGGCTGGGATTGGCTCCAGCAGACCCCCGTGACCCTGTATTCGGATTCAGCGGGTTAGAAAATGGATGGATGGATGTATATAGGCTGAACAGGACCGGAGAAAGTACAGTCCCCTGTGGCGCTCCTGTGTTGCTGACCACAATGTCAGACCTGCAGTTCCTGAGATGCACATATTGAGGTCTGTCTGTAAGACAGTCCAGGATCCATGCCATCAGGTATGAATCTACTCCCATCTCTGTCAGCTTGTCCCTAAGGAGCAGAGGTTGGATGGTGTTGAAGGCGCTAGAGAAGTCCAGAAACATAATTTTTACAACACCACTGCCTTTGTCCAAGTGGGAGAGGGATCGGTTGTAGCATATAGATGATGACATCCTCCACTCCCACCTTCTCCTGGTATGTGTACTGCAGAGGGTCAAGGGCATGGCGGACGTGTGGCCTCATGTGGTGAAGCAGCAGCTGCTCCATGGTCATCACATGTGACGTCAGGGCGACAGGCCGGAAGTCGTTCTGCTCACTAGGACCTTTGGTACTGGGGTAATGCAAGATGTTTTCCAAAGCCTCGGGACTCTCCCCTGTTCCAGGCTTCGGTTGAAGATGCGCTGTAGAGGACTCCCCAGCTCCAGCACACAGGCCTTCAGCAGTCGTGGCGATACTCCATCTGGACCCACTGCTTTTTGCATGCTCTCACTATGTGACCCCTGCAGGATATCCCAGTCCATAGTTCCAAAGCAGTCTCTCAGAGCTTGCTCTGACTCAGGGGACCACTGCCTGAATTAGCACATGGTTGTAGGTAGCTCCCTCACTATTGGTTTGTAGTGAGGCTGAAACAGAACTAGGTTATGATCTGCTTTCCTGAGCACAGGCAGCGGGGTGGCGCTGTATGCGTCTTTAACGTTTGCATACAGTAGGTCAATAGTCCTATTTCCCTGGGTGTTACAATCCATATACTGGGAGAAGGCAGGTAATGTTTTGTCCAGCGTCACATGGTTAAAGTCTCCAGCGATTAGCACAAGCGCCTCAGGGTGCTGTGTTTGTAATTTAGCAACAACGGAATGGATTATGCTACCTATCTCCACATCCGCCCAAGGAGGGATGTTAACAATAACAACAATGACGTGTCCAAACTTTCTGTGCAAGTAATAGGGATGCAGACTTATGGCCAACAGTTTGATGTCCCTGCAGCAAGTGGAGAGTTTGACGTTTACATGTCCAGAGTTACACCACCTTGTATTTACATAGAGAGTGAGACCTCCTCCTTTCTGCTTTCCCCAGTTATTTGCGTCTCTGTCCGCTCTAACTGTGCTAAACCCGGGTAACTCAACGTTAGCATCTGGGATGTTAGTTGTTAACCACATTTCACAAAAACACAACAAACTGAAACTGCATTCTCTGTAGGTTCTGATATTTTTCAACAACGCGGCCAATTTGTTAATCTAGGTTAACCCATGCCAACAAGGCTGACCCTGAGCTAAATAGTGCATGCCGAATCATCGGTGGCACATTACGAACAACGTGACTTCCTGCTTTATACATGCTGGCTGGGATCGCACTTCCCCACATATACTGAGAAACTAGTTCAAGAGTAGAAAGCTTTAAGCAGCTGATTTACTCCAGACAACCACTTCATCATCACCAGGAGGTAAATTGCTGACTACCTTCTCGTCGGAGCTTCGCCACAGTGGAACCCCTTAATCCAAAGCAGTCCACAAAATATAGGCCTGAGAGGTGGCGAGAGTCTGACTGTAGCTTTCCCAGTGAAGCACTTTCTACACCTTAAGAGTATCTACCCAATGGAACATTCATCTCTAGGAAAGACTGGGTCACGCTTAAGCGAGTTAGGTCAAATGTGGGCAAAAACAAGGGGCAACCTGGATGGGGCCTCACAACAAGCACTGAATGTCCCTGTGGTGAGACTTGCCAAACAATGGACCACATTCTCCATGAATGTTCCTAAGGCCCTACATGTACCGATGAAGATCTTAAGGAAGCTAATGACGCCACTTTTACTTGGATGGGGCAGTGGCATGATGAGATATGATGAAAACAACCATGATGCAAAAATCACACCTGTTCTCTTTATCAAGATGTTGAGTTTCAGTAAAGAATATGAGATTCAAATTAGACCTGGTCTTTATAAACAGATGAAGCTACTAGTCCCTTATATGCTAAAACCAGATTTGTCTGGTGTTCTTGTTATTTATACGATAAACTAGCAAAATACACGCGCTTCGCAGCGGAGAAATAGTGTGTTAAAGAAGTAAAGAAAAAGAAAAGGAAACATTTTGAAAATAACGTAACATGATTGTCAAAGTAATTGTTTTTGTGTATTTGGCCGCAGCGTCACAAAGTTGTTTTCGTGTAGCTGCATCAGAAAATGTACGTCTGACACGCCTCCTTTTTAGTGTTTTCTCATAGCTTGGATTGCTTCTGTTATAATCGGTTTGAGTCTACATTTATATATATATATATATATCTATACTAATAAAAGGCAAAGCCCTCACTCCTCACTCACTCACTCACTCACTCACTAATTCTCCAACCTCCCGTGTGGGTGGAAGGCTGAAATTTGGCAGGTTCATTCCTTACAGCTTCCTTACAAAAGTTGGGCAGGTTTTATATCGAAATTCTACGCGAAATGGTCATAACTGGAAGCAGTTTTTCTCCATTTACTGTAATGGAGATAAGCTTGAACGCCGTGGGGCGGAGTTTCGTGTGACATCATCACGCCTC
Organism: Polypterus senegalus; assembly: GCF_016835505.1. Taxonomy (NCBI): domain Eukaryota; kingdom Metazoa; phylum Chordata; class Cladistia; order Polypteriformes; family Polypteridae; genus Polypterus; species Polypterus senegalus. The sequence continues at coordinate 116,777,814 of NC_053160.1, read as the reverse complement.
CCACGTAATCACGCAGTACATAGAAAACCAGGAAGACCTCAAAAAGCGCTGAAGAAAACATGCATTATATAATTGAGAAGGCAGCGAAACAATAAGAAGCGAGCGAGTGACATATACAACCATATTGATGAGTTCTGCTACTTCGGAAACAAAGCACGATGTAAACCTACACTTTAAATTAAGTTCATAGACAGGCTGCCGCTGGCGTTTGTAATTTAGTGCCTGCCCGTCAGCGGCAATCCAATAGCAAACTGCCACGGGTAAATATTCACGAGTGAAGGACTGTGCTTATGGAGAGGAAGATGAGATGGTCAGGGTGGTGTTTGACACAAACTCAGCGAAACTGCGAGAGAAAGTTTTAAGTGCCAGGACTAAGGTAACATTAAATACAGCCATGGACATAGCACGAGATGGCACCAGCACAGCTGGGAACCTTCGATGCATGTACACCGAGTGGCTCACGTGAACTGACGCAGTGCACAGATAAAAGCAAAAGTTCCAAAGAGCTGAACAAAACTGAATTACACAATTGAAAAGGCAGCAAAAATATGAAGCGTCTGATACATACAAGCATATTCATAAATCCAGCTACTGCGGAAACAAAGCACACGTTGGAAAAAGTCAATTTCCGCTAAAGGAAGACAGTGTAAAAAACCCGTGCATGCAGTGTGTCAGGTCTCAGATAAAGAAGAAGACGAGCTGTTTATTGATGCAGTAAGAAACGAATCGATGAATGAAACCTGTTATCTTTACAACGATTGACAAACACGGAATGTAACTTGAACACAACACATCCTACAAATACGAACCTGATTGAAAGAAATAATGATAATCAAATCCTTGATGACAGCAACACTCAGTAACACTCACAAAACAAATACAGTATATTGACAGTCATGTTACGTTATTTTTAAAATGTTCCCTTTTCTTTTTCTAGCTTTTTTAACACACTACTTCTCCGCTGCGATACGCGGGTATATATATATGTATATATATATATCCCGATCTACATACTCGAATAATGGATACTTTATTCGCCATCAATGATTGTTTTGGTAAAGCCATACTCAGTGTATTCATTAGATGAACGGTAAAAAAGTAAGAGCGAGGGGAGGATGACTTATTGAGGCATGCAGGCTGTAGTGTGCGTCAACTCTATCTGAATTGCGCGATCACATTTGAAAAATATATCTTTTCAAGTTCTATTTAGTCCATATGTGTCAAACTCAATGGCGGGCCACATCCGCCCGGCGTAAATATATCCGCCCCGAGATCATTTTATATACTGTATTATTGTTATTAAAGCCCGGGTATATGAAGCGCTGGTAACACAATAAACTACAGATCCCATAATGCAGCGCTTCAGCTGCCTTGCCGAACACTTACCGCGTTAATCAAGTCTAGCTTATGATGCTGCAAGTTATTGCGATTGTTTACTGAACCCGTGTGTCTCATTTGTGGAGCTAATGTGGCTGTAATTACAGAATTTAATCTAAGACGGCACTATGAGACAAAACATCAGGGTAACCTGAATGCAATGCAGAAGATACAGAAAGCAGAATAATTAAATAAGAATCTGACACTTCAGCGGACGTTTTTACCCGTGCACAATCACAAAGTGATTTCAATTGAAGCTGCTTTTATGGGAGACACAAATGCACCTGTGCACCTTGCCCCACTTTCCCTGTTGCCAAGTAATGTTAAACCAAGTTGTCACTACGGTGTTCCCAAATACGCACTTTGCTGATAAACTGAGTGCACTGCGCACTGAGTTTGCACGGCGCTTTGGTGACTTTGAAGAACAAAAAAAGTCCGTCTACATGCGGCTCGAACCTTGTGCATGTTTGGTACCACATATCTGTGTGAGAAGCTCTTCTCAGTGATAAAGACTAACAAAACAGCACACAGGAGTCGCCTCACTGATGAGCACCTTCAATCCATCCTGAGAATCTCCACAACACAGAACCTCACACCACACATAAATGAACCTGTTGCCAAAAAAAGATGCCAGGCGTCCAGCTCTAAAATGACATATGAGCTAAGACAACTGAATGATTTGATTTGTTATTGCTGAAAGGAACACATTTTATTTATATTTCCAGGTTTTGTTATGCAGCATGTTCATATTTGAATTTGTATAATTTTGACAGGATATATTTTTATGGAGAGCAAAATCTTTTGGGATATTTAAAATCTAAGTTTATTTTTTATATAAAATTACATAAGAGTAAAGAAATTTGAATGTTTGTTCTTTTATCGTTTACTTTATTTCTAACTTGTATAATTTAGACAGGATATATTTTTATGGAGAGCAAAATATTATAAGTTGTTTAAGGTTTGAGTTGATTTATTCACGAATAATATTCCTGTCTGTTTTTACCATTCCTACCAAAGATATTTCTGTCGACTAAATAAAAATTCCTTCTATTTAAAATTTAAATAGAACTTGAACAAATACGATAGTTCATAATATCCACGCAGACTTGCACGTAAGAGCGGGAGTCATCCGTTTTAACAAGCAGCCTATTGCACTGATATGAAATAGCTGTGTGTGTATATACAGTATGTAGATATGTATGTATATGTATATATATGTTTATATAATTGTGTGTGTATGTATGTATATATATATATATGTATTTGTGTGTATATATGTGTGTGTATGTATAGATATGTATATATATATATGTTTATGTGTGTGTGTGTAAATATATATATATATATATATATATATATATATATATATGACAACAACACTCATCACTCACAACAGTGACAACACAATTACATTGACAATCATGTTACGTTATTTTCAAAATGTTTCCTTTTCTTTTCATTGCTTCTTTAACACACTACTTCTCTCTTGAGCTGGTATTTGGTATTATTTATATATATATATATATATATATATATATAAACATACATAGATACATATATACATACACACAGGTATACAGTATATATGTGTATATATATATATATATATATATATATATATATATATATATATATATATATATATGTATATTTCTATATGTGTGTGTATAGCTTTAGTCACTGAGTGCAAGGGAAAAATAATAAAATGTAGTCTATAAGTTATTAAACAGTAAAACATTAACGTTTTAAGAAGTAAAGCTACATTGAGCATTACTGGAGTGGTTTCGGGTAAACTACATTTTAAAGACGGTGTAACAACAGGTAAGTAGTACTAACAGCAGCTAAAATGTATATGGACCATCTCTTGGTAGTTGATCCCTTTTGAAAGGCGCTACACGACGGCTGTGGTATAGAAATTACATTTTCTATGTGAACGTCCAAATTTCTGCCTGTGGTAATGTGCCTTACCGGCATTACCAGCAATTAAAAGAAAATCATTTTTGTGTCCTCTGCAGTGTTAAGAGAGAAAGGCTTTGGTTGGGGATAAAAGGAAATAAAGAAAGGAAACTTGCCTTTTTCTTTAATACCTGTATAGTGTAGAGAGGGGTCTTCACTGACGATATGAGCGTCGCAGTGGGTCTCGTGTAGACTGGAGAGATGGCCCTGCCATTAACTGTCCGGGATGGCACTGTCGGTCCTCCACTCCTGTGTGTGTCTTCATAATCCGACCTGACGACCTCATAATCGTATACTTGTAAAAGAAAGTGCGAAGCGCCTTAATATTAGTTTGCTGAGGTCTAGAAATCCCGTGTTTACAGTTGTCTGGGCTTTAGCTCATGGGAAGGGGGGAAAAAAATTTAAAGTGTTTAGTTTCACTTAAGGCAGAAGCGCAGTCAGAGTCTCAAAGGCCGGCACAGCTACGCACGCACGCAACTTTTGTAGTATTTTTGCAGGGTAGGAAACGCCACTTTTTGCAGACACGTTCATGTGAGCAAAACTCTCCGCGCTCTTTAGAGGTCTTGCTTTCTCTGCGTACTGCATTCATAGTCAGTTCACGTGAGCCGCTCGGAGTACATGCATGAAGCTTCTGAGCTGTGCCTGTGCTATCTCGTGCGATCTTGCGATGTCCATGCCATTATTTAATGTTAGCTAAGACCCGGCACTTAAAAGTTTCTCGCTACAGCAATTTTAACTCCGTTACAAAGTGATCCAAAGTCTCGCTTATACCTCGTGTCTTCTCATTAAACTTGTATCTTGCGAATAAAGTATTCAGCGTTTTTCTTCAGTGCTCTTTGGGGGCTCTTCCTTCTTTTCTATGTACTGCGGTCATAGTCAGTTCACGTGATTACGTGGGAGGCGTGATGATGTCACACGCAGCTCCGCCCCCCACGGCCATTGGGCTAACGTCCATTACAGTATATGGAGAAAAATAGGTTCTAGTTATGACCATTACGCGTAGAATTTCAAAATGAAACCTGCCCAGCTTTTGTAAGTAAGCTGTAAGGAATAAGCCTGCCAAATTTCAGCCTTCTACCTACACAGGAAGTTGGAGAATTAGTGATGAGTGAGTGAGTGAGTGAGGGCTTTGCCTTTTATTAGTATAGATTATAACAGCAAATATCCAAACACACTGTCTGGCAATGATAATCCTAGTGCAAACAGACTAAAATGTATTAGTCTGACCAAAATGTCATGAAGATATCTTCATAAATTGGTGTACATGATTTTCATAAGCAACATGGCACTGTAACTGATTCTGAAAAATACGCAGAAGCTTTCATGAATAAATCACGGGCTCCACATCATCTTCTGTAAAATTAAAACTATAAACTAATATGAGAGATAACAGTTACTTAAAATAATGTCATTATTTGTTATTGTGTGGAAAGACTATGACCTTTAGAAAATGTAAGTGGCAGGCTCTTAAATGAAAATGGTCTTGTCTACATGCTCACCTGTGAGGTTGTACTGGGTTTTAACAACAATGTGACATGGAACAGAGTTTCGCTCTTAAGTCTGCTACATGATGCTTAGAGGCATAAACATCTTCAGATGGACCCATTTCTCCCATGTGCATAACCATATTCTTTAAAATATGCTCATACTGGCAGGTCCCAAAAACTAAGTATTAATTTCACATACTCAATCTGAAAAAAATGGAATTGATGCAATCCTACCATTTAAGCCAATAAACTCAGTAAGTCTAATTTCTAGGGAAGAAATTAAAATATTTTGTGCACTTGAACATGACTTTATGTATTGATTTGCAGCAAAGCAATTTTTTTTTTAGTTATTTGCATTACTAAATTGGAAGTAAGAGACATTATATGCACGTTTGTGTTTTTTTTTTCCAAAAGCACACTTAACTCTAATTTACTGAGGTTAGTTTCCTGGCTACTTAAGACAGTCTGAAGAGCTTACCAAAAAATATCAGATTGACAAGTGGACGATGTTTACGTTTAGAAATCAAAGAGTATGAATATTTTTTTTTATTGCAGATATAATTAGGGGCCCAAGTTTCTGGAAATGTTTTTGTTTTCTTTTTTGATTTTCATGCACCACAATTATGGGTCACCCTTTTTTGCAGAATTTTTCTTATTTTTGTTTTATACATGTTTACTACTATATTTTTTCAAACTATGTTGTGTACTGTTTATTTACTAGTTATTAAACTTTATTATATACAAAAAATTTAACAGAATTTGTGATTCAATGATTTCATTACTACATAAATTATGTAACTACTACTGTAATTGTTAACATAATTTGCATTCTTCTGTGCATTCTTATTAATAACTTATGTTATTAGTTTATATTAATTGTATTCTGTGATTGGGCCCTTTATTTTATTTATTTTTTATTTTTTTAAGAAGTGGTTACTGTAAAATAAGGTAGCCCATGCAGCCCACTAGACACCCTTGAAATATCCACTAACAACCCATGCAGGAAACTGTATGCACCCTGATGTTGCAGTATACCCCGGAGAGAACCTATTTGTAGCAACGTTGTTTATCCACAAGGTTCCCTCATATCCATCATTATACCACATTGCCATCCACATGTGGGGCCAATCTGGAACCTGTGGACCAAAGTTAGTGGGGCCCAGTTTGGGTTCCCAGATTGGTCCCATTTTCAAGTCCATATGGGATCAGCATAATCCCCACGTGGACATGCTGGCTGGGTGAACATAACAAAGCTTTTTCTTATACCAAGGCTGGCTTTTTTTCTTTTTGCTGCATTAGAGAGTACTCACTTAAAATGCCTTTTCTTAATAACACAATCCTTTATCATAGCGATTAACAAAATAACACCTTTGACCTTTAAGCACTAGATGAGAAGAGTAAGAGACTCAGCACAAACCCACAAAGTAATGCTGCTTTCCTTTTAACTGCATACCTACATCACATGCTAGGTGCACATTGAACCAGGGTTCAGATTCAACTTCTGCAATGACAATATTTTTGATAGGTTTTCATATTATAAACTAAATAATGCTATAAAAACACAAATTATATTATTGCTAGTATTGGTAACCGAGTACATTGTGAAACACAGTTCCTCTCTACCTTGCTGCCTCATGTGAGGCATACTGGATGCAGTCTCCTGCCTTGGCTGTCTTCCAACTTGCCATTGACCACTCCAATCTCCCATGACTCCTTCTGAACATTTTTCTGCAATCTCCACTCACTTGCCCTATTCTGTGAGCCAAATAAAGCCTGAATCCTTATAAAGATCACTTGTTGCTACATACCTAGGCTAAAGGATTTAAGCATAGGAGAAAGCCTAGTAAGTTCTACTCTTTAAGTGCTTATCTTTTTCTCACTTACGCACACAAATTTTCGGCATTGCTTCTAAAGATGGCTCCACCCTTTTCGGCAGCATCTCTTTCCCAGGTCCATATGCCCACGCCAGAATTTTATGCCAAAATACTTGTTCTTGATTTTACCATTAACAGTCATTTATCTTTGATTTAGCATTTTTATAGTATAACTAGTTTTAAATACAACTACAGTCAGTTCAGGCGCCTCATGTATAATGCCGTGCGTAGAACTCGCACTATAACATGACGTAAGCACAAAAGCCGAAATGTGCTTACGCACAGAAAAATCCAGATGCAGGAATCTGTGCGTACTCCAACTTCCACGTTCTTCCGCTACATAAATCGCGATCAGCATGAAAAGTAATGCTTGTGCACGCGCTTTATATAACGCCCCAACTCCTCCCAGAATTACGCCTCTTTGAATATGCAAATCAATATAAATCGCCCTTAAGCTCAGCCTTCTGTGAAAAGACAATGGTCAAAGCACGGGGAAAATATAAGAATTTCAGCAAATACCAAGTGGAGGCAAAGGAAAAACATACTATTTGTTCAAATAAACCGTGGTATAATCAACAAAAGGAAGTGGATCGAGTGACAGCGTGCTGGAGAAACTTGAAAAGCTCACGTTCACAAAATCGCACAGTGCTGGAAATAAAAAAGAAGTCAATTATCAAAGTCGCCATGAAAAGGCGAGTTGTAGTCCACTATCTGAGTGTCATATGAAAGCTTATTAGGGTACAGAGAAAAAAGGCACACAGTGGGGAAAAAGCATGAAATGTCAACTTCAGTCTCGAAATTTCCCCTTTAATCCATCCATCCATCCATTCTCTAACCCGCTGAATCCGAATACAGGGTCACGAGGGTCTGCTGGAGCCAATCCCAGCCAACACAGGGCACAAGGCAGGAACCAATCCTGGGCAGGGTGCCAACCCACTGCAGGACACACACAAACACACCCACACACCAAGCACACACTAGGGCCAATTTAGAATCGCTAATCCACCTAACCTGCACTTTAATCACGTAGTTTATTTTGTCATTAAAGTAGAACATCATAAACTTCATCATAAAATCGTTTAATTAACCAGTTTCTCAAATCACATCGTAATTAAAGTAGCACGTTAAATGCTTTGTTTTGTATTTGATGTTCTATGTGCCTATGTGTGTGAATCACTACTTGCTTCTTAAACCTGCTCTCTTCCTCCAACTGGACACAGAATCCATTACATTCGTGATATTACAGCTCTCTGAATAACTAAAATACTGAGATGTATACGTGATATCATTTTCATGATGATAGGAGTTAAAGCAAGTTATTAAACATGTGTTTCTCTTCGATGAAATAATTTATTGCAGCAGTACTCAGGGGCGGCTCTAGGCTTGTGGTGGCACTAGGCAGAGGAAGAATCGGTGGCTCCTTCACCGGCCAATGTCAGTAAGGTAGCTTATGCACGGTGGATGGCCACGTCCGTTGCAGACACTGCATAGCCGCCTCGTATTCATGACACAAGCATTTAACTTTTGTCGAAATTTGTCACTGCGTTTTTAGCTGTGTTGTTATTTTCTCTTTCTGTTTTATATTCAATATACAGTATATTGATGTAGCCGCCACTGCAGTCCTTGGTTTTCTTTCCCCAAGTAACCGATCGCCACACAATCAGCTCTGTAATAGAAGTTAAGCCATCTGTAAGCTTAGCGCCGATTCTTCAAAACGTTTAAGGAATATTGAAATATCTTCGTAGTACATGTTTAATTATTCTATCCTTCACGACACTCCCAGTGAAGAATATAGATTATTTAAATTAAGTTAAAGTTTTATCTGTATAATTTAATAAACATATTTTGCTGCATTTCACCTTAAAATGATATCGTCATCATATGTAAATACGCACTTTATAAAGTGGCTCAGGTTGTGCGATATTATAACTATAGTGCAAGTTTACAGTGGGGTGATTGTACTTATAAGTACAAACAGTTCTACAAGGTGCAATTGATTGAGTGTATTTAAAGTTCTTGGGATGAAACTATTTCTGAACCACGAGGTCCGTACAGGAAAGGCTTTAAAACATTTTGCAGTGGCTGAGACAGCGTATCCTTGAAGCTGTATACCGATAATTCTCTTTCCGATCAGCTGCTGCTGTGATTCACACTCAGATACAGTGATATAAATACCCGAAAGTGGTGCAGTTAGAGTAATATGGAAAAAGATGATCCTCTGTGGCAACTCCTAATGGGAGGAGCTGAAAGAAGAAGAAGAAGAAGGAGAAGTGAGAGTAACAACGCTAAAGCAGTTATGGCATTTGGAATACTATGGCTGTTCCCTGACCATTATATTGTTACAAGTTAATTACAATCAGATGCTACAATAATAAACAATATGCGGTTAGTTTCAGTGTATTTATAAAGCCGTCAGGAAAATAAGGTGTAACCACACAGGAACAGTAGCACTGCTTTGACGCTGGGTGCCGCCAGTCTGCAAAACTGAGTGGAGAACTTGCGTACGACAAGGTATGAGGTACCGTGGAAAAGTGCGTGGCTTTACGCCAAGTGTAGGTTTTATACATCGCGATTTGAACGTGGAAAAGTTCTTACGCAACATTTCTGTGCGTACGCACCGTTTATACATGAGGCCCCAGATGTTTGGTTAGGGCTCAGTTAAAGTTTGGAGAACTAACCAAAATAGCACTAAACAGGAACATTAAAACATATTTTATTACATAAATTAAAATGGAAAAACAGTAGAGTAATGAACTTTAATTGAGTAATTTTATCGAAGTCACTACATGTAACGATATTGTAGATAATGGACGAGTTTGGATATTCCATATTATCTCTCTTATTAATGAGTTTCATTTCTGCATGGTATGAACATATAATTTTGACAGATTCCATTTACTACTGGCATTAAAAACCATCTCCAGTATAAACATCATGTGCAGAAAGAGACCAAAAAAGAATTCCCCACTCCTTTGAAGCACTCTGGTTGTGTACGAATTTCGAATGCTGCTCACAGCTACTAACATGTAGTTATAATCGAAACTGGCTATCTAATGACCAAAAGCAAACCGTCACAGTATGATTTAATCTGATGCCAAAGATGTGGTAGACAACTGAAAGAAAGGTAGCTGGACGTCACATACACACACACACAACCACTCCATTTTATTTTTAAAGCTGCAATGCTGTCAGTGCTGGCCACCCTTACGTGGCTTACCTGTCTGCTGTCACTGCTCCATATGGTCCCTTTTTCTGCTTACATGATTGCTGTATGTGGATTGAAAACACATTTGAATGTACACTTGTATTATATATGATCATTTTCCGCTTTTGTCCACATGTGAATATGGTTTGAGTGATCTAATCGCAGTGATCTCCATTGTGTTTATTGGTTTTAGGTTGGTCAAATGTGGTCTTATTCTGATTCGAACACCAAAAACTCATGTCAATGCAATTAATGGAACCTTAGATGCACTAGCATCACTTGCAGGCTTTTTTTGATAAATGTGAATGGTACATAGCAATACAGAATACAATATTTGTCAAAACATGTGCACAGCAGCTAACTGCATATATGTATTTTACACAATGTGAACTGATTGACTAAAGGGATGTTAGTACTGATACAGAAATGGCCATGTTTGGGAATTATGCTTATGTGCTATAGTTACAGTAGTGCTAAACAGAGCAAAATTATGCTTTTAGTTCAGTTTGAATAAACAGTTTTCAAAAATAGTATCAACATTATAAACTGGCTGAATTTAAAATTTAATTTAAATTATACACCTACAGAATATGCTAAACATCATCTTATACTTCTAGTTTAAGATACAATATCTTAAAAAAACAGCTAAATAACCAGGTTTCCTGATAAGTGGTTAAGTGGTGTAAGGTAATTAATTACATTAACTCTCCTTGCTGTACTTGAGTAGATAATGTACTGAGTAGTTCTTTTGAATGTATTTTTAAATGCAAATAATTTTACTCTTTAAAAAGCATATTTAGTAACAATTACACAAAAAATTGATTGGCTTTGTTCAAAATATGTAAGTTCATAGTTGCCAATTAAAATAAAATAGCAGGCAAAAAGTTTGGGGTTGTTGGTCGTAATCTTGGAGCACAAAGTATTTTAGGAAATGATGTAAACGCCATTGAATTAGCTTCGACTCAGGCTCAGTAAGCCGAAACATCTCATTATATTTTGGTGTGAACAGTCCAGTGTATTGGACAAGAACTGAGTATTCACTGTAAAAATTCTTGCCTTATATCTAGACTGTAGTGACTTTATGCTTCTGCTGCACATGGAGATACTGTGGCAGTGCAGAAAAAGACACAGTGGGAAGTACTTGGTGTTGTCATAGCAGCAACACTCTTTATATATATGTGATGGTACTATATATTCATAGTCAAATTTAGCAGAGCTCTTCAATCTCAAGCACAGAAGACAAAACAGCTTCATTAGGTTGTGCAGACTGCATCCCACAAATTGGAGTTACAAATTTTAAAAATCATCATTGATAGTATTGAAAAAAATATTACAGGAAAAATCTGATAACCATTTATTGTTCAAAAGTAACACCCAGTTGTATCAAGAATTAGCTAGGATAGTAGGTAGCATAATTTTAAAAAGATGTTCCCCAGAGCATAATACATACAGTGCCTCAATGAAGTATTTAAACCCCTACACTTTTTCATTTTGTTAGGTTGCAGTCTTGTGCTAAAAATCATTAATTATTTTCCCCTTAAACACTCAATACCCCAGAATGATGAAGTAAAAACAGGATTTTAGGAATTTTTACAAATTAAAAATTACACTAAATAATAATACTAAAAATGAAAAACTGTAATATCACATTGACACAAGAATTCAGAACCTTTGTTATAAAACTTGAAATCTGAATAAAGTGTATCACTTTCTCTTGATCATTGTTGAGATGTTTCTGTATCTTGTCTGAAGTCCACCTGTGCTCATTCATTTGATTTCATATGATTAGGAAAGATACACCCATCTACAGACGTTTCCACAGTTGACAATGTGTATCTAAGTAAAAAACAAGCAATCAGGGCAAAGGAATTAACTGCAGATCTTAAAGACAGGATTGTATTGAGGCAAAGATTTTAGGTAGGCTACAAAACTTTGTGCAACATTGAAGGTTCCCAAGAGCACAACAGCATTGATAATTAAATATAATAAGTTTGAAACAACCACAACTCTTCCAAGAGTTTGGCACACAGGCAAACTGAGCAATCAGGGGAGAAGGGTGTGGTTTTTGACATAACCTGCAGTGTGAATTGCTGGACCTCATATACGCAGATGTGTGCCTTTCTAAACAATGTCCGATCAATTCACTTTGCTACAGGTGGACTCCAATCAAGTTCTAGACACATCTGAAGAATAATTATAGCAAACAAGAGACACATTCTCCAGTGTGACGAAGAAAATGTCTAAATACAGTACTTAAATGAATGAGAGATTTCAGTTTTGGATTTTCAAAAAACTTACAGACTGTTCAGAAAACACATTTCTCTCTTGCCATTCTGTGTTATTGAGTGTAGACTGATTGGCAAAAATAGCAAACTTATCCATTTAAAATTAATTTACAACACAAAGTGTGCAGGAAGTGAAATGGTCAGAATATTTTTGTTGAAGTGATTAACAAACTCTACAATGGCCACCATAACAAAAAACATACATTTGGCAATTAATGTTGATGATCACTACAAAGATAACATATGGGGAAAAAGGCAGACCATTATGATATATTTATATATATATATATATATATATATATATATATATATATATATATATATATATATATATATATATCATTAATATTATATATAATATATATTTTCCTTTTAATCTTTCACAGATGAAAAAATATAGCCCAAAGTACAACATGAATGATGAAATGTAGTATGTATTTTATGACCAAAAAATTCACAAAAAAATATTTATGGTGTAGTTCATACTGTCCATTTTTGTGAACCCACTTAACACTGCAGAATAACATGGACCTAAATATATATCCCTAACAGCACTGGGGATAAGAATTAGTAATAAACATTGAACATGATACTAATTTGTCATAAACCATACTCACTCACACATCTAAACTTAGCCAACGAAGTGTGACAAATTAAGTTAACACATCATTAGAAGCACCTGAGTGATACACATGAGAACACTGGAAAATGTGCAAACTCAACATAAACAGTTAAACGGAGTCAAACCTGTTTCCTCAGATGTACCGAGCGTTATGATGCATGGTTAGTTAAAGTTGATAAATATTTTGTATGTCTTTATTTGTAATTTAGGCAAAGCAATGTGATATTAGTGTTACATTATTGATAATAACAGCAATGGTTTGATGGTTAAAGTAACCCTTCCCCCCCACCAGGACTGAGTCTCTTTGAATTTTACGCAGGATTTAGGGGATGTGCCTTAAACCACTTTGGCAAGTGTTTTTCTGCTAGTCTCTCAGCCCCCGTAAGACAGTCAGGCTGCCTAACTGCCAAGCTTTACCTTAACATATGGTCTTGGGGTGGTGGCAGGTGTTAATATATTCTATTCCCCCATTGGTCTGAAGTATGGCTGTTTGGAACTGGCTTGTATCAGAAGCCTTTAAGTACCATGACATCCTATTGGCTCTAGGGGCTGGATAGAACATATATAAATTTGCTCACTCCCTCACATTCTCTCTCTCTTACTAACATCTGATGAAGGAGCATCTCATGCTCTCTTACCAAAATGATGAACTGAAAGGACAACACAATGGAGAGCAGAGCTCGGCAGCCATATTGAAACAGGCATGCAGCCTGTTCTGAAGAAAGCTGACCACCAATGATGCCTTAACTAGAGACATTTTTTAGTAACTAACAAGTCTGTGTGTCGCCTGAACTACACATCACCATTTATCAGGTTGTATGGTTGCCAATATTCAAATGTACTTTGCATATTGTTATTATTTATGAATATTATCAATATTACATTGTTTAAGTTGTAACTTAACTCCTGCTTGTCTTTTACTACAACTAATTGCCTGAGGTTATAGATATAGAAGGAAAGGTGGAGAGAAGTTATATACTATAATACCTTATAAACAGTGGTAAGTTTGTGAGATTAGGCATTCTGACAAAGGCTACATATTAATACTACAATAAGGGAAAGTAGAGTAAAATATTACTCTACCAAGAAAAAAATAACACACAAAGTATATTTAATAAAAAAATTAAAGTAGGGCATTAATTTGTAATGTTCTAACTATTGTGTAATTTCAGACTGAAAAATTCACAGGTTGCTCAGTAAATATCAAGCCTGTGTTTTTGAAACAGTATATTAATTCTGAGTGATGGTATTTGGTACAGAGTAAATCTTATAGATAGGGTGACTTTAGGTACTATATTTGTGCTCACTATACAAGTAATCTTTTAATTATCCTTTAAAGCAATTAGGACTCCCTCTGCAGAATATTCACTGTTGTGTACTGCATATGCCAATTTTTCAGTATAATGATTTATTACAGCAAAATGCTTGACTGCTTGAAAATCTAAAACACAAGTGAATGAAAAAAATATTTATTCTCCCCTTGGCACAGGTTGCCTCAGATTAGTGCTCTGAAGCAGCAGCTTACATCTTGACATCTTCACCTTTAGTAAAAGTAAAATGGCATGCTTCCTGCCCAGTTGAATAAACTAAAAATAGCTAGATGTGCATTTTAGCACATGAAATATTATACTGTAAGTTCAAGAGTGAATAACATTATTTAGCTTAAATAATTGTAAGTTAACAGTCCTCTCACTGTCTAAACACCTGCTCCCAAGCTATTGTATTCTTGGAACTCTTCGAGGGTACCGCCATAGTCCCTGATTTCTGTCAAAACCTATTTTCTGCTCTCTTTCCATTTTGCCTTCCATGCAGTGTTACTGCCTCTTATCTCTCTCCTTTCTTACTCTCTAAATTCTTACAAAATGCAGTAAAGTGGTATAAAGTAATGCATTACATGTATTCTAATTACACTTAGGCAGATATAAAGGTTTCTTCAAGGATGTTTTCTCTGCATTTTCTTTATATCTAAACCTTTTCTGTGAGGAAAAATGCTGAGACTTTGCAACATTGCAACCCTTAGTCTGGTCATTTAGCACCCTGCTGCTGTTGATCTTACTTTTGCTATGACATTTGTTTTATGTTATGGCTATGATGTTTTGGTTTTTGTCCTTTCTTGCTTTAGAAACATGCCCAATATAAAGATTTCCTCCCTTATAAAAGTGTGTTCTGAAGCACAAGTCTGCATCTCTGCAGCTTTTGAATTAATTAGAATAGGTCAGTGATGATTACTTCCAAAAATCTTTTCTTGCTCATTCAGTTGCTTGTGCAATAAAGGCTTATACCGATTTTAATTCACCTAAGCTAAGTTAAAGACATCAAAGAATAATCACACTAGTAATATTTCTGCAAATGATGCTATCACTAAATAACATATGAGTTATAAGTAATTCATTGTACTAACATACAAATACTGACAAAACATTTCAATATTTACAATCTTTAATACCAGCTGAATTTAAGATTCGTTAATTTTCCAGGTTTGGTGTCAAAAATGGTCCAGAGGATATATACAATACAGCAATTCACTGTCTCAACTACAGTCAGGTCTTTAAGTGTTTGGAAAGTGACACAATTTTCATAATTTCAGCTCTATACACCACCACAATTGATTTCAAACAAAGCACTCGAGATGTGATTGAAGTATGGACTTTTAGTTTTAAATCAAGGGTTTTAACAAAAATATTGCATGAACTGTTTAGAAAAGGTCCCCCTATTTTCAGGGGCTCAAAAGTATTTGGACAAACTAACATAACTATAAATATAACAATCATGTTCAATGTTTGGTTGAAAATCCTTTACAGTCAATGACTTGCCTGAAGTCTGGAATCCATGACCATCTGCAAGTGCTGGGTTTCCACCCTACTGATGCTTTGCCAGGCCTTTACTGCAGCTGTCTTCAGTTACTGTTTGTTTGTTGGACTTTCTGCCATCAGTTTTGTCTTCAGTAAGTGAAATGCATGTTTAGTTGGGTTGAGGTCAGTTGATTGAGTTGGCCATTGAAGAATATTCCACTTCTTTGCCTTACAAATCACTTGGTTTCCTGGCACAATGTTTTAGCTCATTGTCTGTCAGTATTGTGAAGCATTGTCCTATACGTTTTCCAGCATTGGCTGAATCTGAGCAGATAATATAGCCCTGTACACTTCAGAATTAATCCTGCTACTTCTGCCAGCAGTCAAATCATCACCACTAGTGACTGACTTCCATTTACAACCATGCATGACCATGCCATTAACCTGTAACTTTATTTCCTCCACCATGTTTCACAGATGATGTGGTATTCATCAGATCATGACACATATCTTCTCTTCTCTGTACTCTTATCTTTCCAACATTCTGGTATATATTGATCTTGGTTTCCTTTCTCTAAAGAAAATCGTTTTAGAATTGTACAGGCTTTTAAAAAATGTTTTTTGGCAAAATCTAATCTGTCCTTTCTATGCTTGATGTTTACCATTGGTTTACACCTTGTGGAAAACAGTGTCTTTAATGATGATTAAATTGATTAAACAATTGATTGTAGACTTTGCCAATGATAGGTCTACTGGCTAAATGTTGTGAAGGGATTCTTTTTCACCAAGGAAAGAATTCTGCAATAATCCAGCACAGTTGTCTTCTGTGTTTTTCCTGACATTCTAGTGTTGCTGAGCTCACTGGTGTGTTCCTTCTCTACACTGTACCAGATAGTTGATTTGACCTCTGTGTGTATCTGCTATCTCTCTAAAGGGTTTGTTTTGTTTTCTCAGCCTAATGATGGATTGTTTTTACTGACATGGACAGCTCTTTCAATCTAATATTGAGAGATCAGAGTAACAGCTTCCACATGCAAATTCTACACTAGACCTTGAAATAATGAGAGAACTGCTCCCACTTGGCTATGGAACAGCTTGTCAGTCAAATATCTAAACTTTTGAGCCCCTGGGAATGGGGGAAATTTGGGGGGTTGGGCTATGCAAAAATATGTCTGTCTCTCCTAAACAGCTGATGCAATATTTTTGGTAAACCCTTAAAATTAAAGCTGAAAGTCTACACTTCAATCACAAAATGATTGTTTATTTTAAACACATTGTGGTTGAGTACAAAGCCAAAATTTTGAACATTGTGTAATTTATGGACTTGACTGTATACCCTATTACAAATCCTTCTACACCAGCGTTTCCCAAACTCGGTCCTGGGGATCCCTTGTGGCTGCAGGTTTTTGTTCCAACCAGCTTCTGTTTTTAATTGAACCCCTGGGCTAATTAAGTGAACTGTTATTTCCCAAGTTATGTGTTTTGGGAACAATATAGAAATTAGAAAACTAAGTTTACTAAAATATATATATTAAAATGTACCAAGCAGTTATACGGGAATAATATATATTGTTTTCTTTTTAACAGTATTTTCATCTTGATTTTCATTTTACTTCTCTAGGTGTTCTAATTGTTTAATTAATCCATTATTTACTAATTAGTGGGTCTGATGCTAAAGTAGTTGCGGCCTTTGATTATTCAGTGTTGTTTGCCAGTGTTTCGGCTCTGCTCGTTTTAAACTGTCATTAATAAGATACAACAAAGGGGGAAAACAGCACAGAGAAAGGGTAAAATATAATGAAATCAACAAAAAAGAGTTAAGCATTTAAATCTATAGCAAAAGGAGAAATGTTTCTAAATGTCTTATAAATGTAAAAATAATGCTGTTGTGCTTTTCTGAATGTAGAATAAAAGAAAAATAATAGCAGCTAATTAAATGAGATCAGTGTTATCAGGTGTTGTCACTGATTAGGAATCTGGTTGGAACAAAAACCTGCAGCTACAGGGGGTCCCAAGGACCGAGTTTGGGAAACACTGTTTTACACGATTCAAAGACTCCCTCCAAAGGGAGGTAATCCTGGACAGGAACAAATAGCAAAAAACTGCACAAGCAACCCCCTTTTGGGTTCAACCCATAAGTCTTCTAAACCTTTTCCTACTCTTTTGCACACCTTGATCTCCTCCTCCTGATATGTTTTCAGGCTACAGCTATGGGGGTCTCCTAGGCATACTTTTGTGAACTGTTCTTTTAGCTGCCATTGACCACCATTGACCATTCATATGTGTAAATAATTTGCTTTTCTGCCTTGCCATTATAGCAGACTGCTTTGAAGGGCGAGTTAGCACTGAGAGTGTCACGGGGTTGTACGGGGAGAGGATATAGGCAGTAGGAGTAATGATTGGGTGAGTGGTGTGGAGGGGAGTGGTCAAGGCAGAAAACTTTTTTAATATAATAGAAATAAACTGTGCTTTTCTTAGAGAACACTCATATCATATTAGAATAGATTAAATAGCTCTCTCTGTTAACATCATAAAAACAGTTTAAAATTTAGGGAATAACCATCACAAGTAAATATAAAGATTTTTTTCCATTGCAATTTTTGAAGTACTATGGACAAAAGATGGCCCACCCTTCATTTCACCTTAGCAGGGAGATTTAACACTGTCAAAATGTAATAAATATGGAGCTTAAGGAGGATGTTCAGAGTATTCCTATATACAGTACATAAACAAGTCATTCTTTAAGAAATTAGACTAAATTCTACAAATATTTAGAATTCAAAATGGGCACACATTCAAATGGCAAGTCTACAAAGATCTGAAACAGGTGGCATGGTACTACCTAATGTTAATTTTTTTTCCACCAGAACAGCAAATACACACAGTAAAATATTGGAAATCAGCAGAAACTCAAATTTATACTGGCCTAGCTTGAAATGGGAAACAAATCCTGTTCTAAATCTTCCATGTATGCCCTGCTTTGTGCTCTAGTCAATACTAATTATCATCAGTACAACAGTAATCCAGCGTCCACCAATTACTTAATATTAAACCTCTTTAAGACACATTTCAAGGTAAAGAATCTTTAATCTGCTGCTCCCATACAGAATAATTACCTGTTTCAACTCTCTTTAGAGTATTTAACTCATAGAAACCATTATTAATTAAGACGTTTACAGATTCAACCTCCCAGCTACACACTTTTCCTATATTAAAATAATCTTTCCTAACTTTCCCCATATCACACCAATATCAATCCCAGGAGACATATTAACCATCTTGACAGCAGCTCAGCAATATATAGAAACATTTCTATGAATCTACCTCTCAAAGATCCTTGGGAATGGTGGGATAGAGAGTTTGCAATCGGCATCTCAGTAAAGGAGCGTAACTCTGCCAGAAACAGAATACAGTCCAGTTTCATCTATGCCCATCCATCCATTATCCAACCTGCTATATCCTAACACAGGGTCATGAGGGTCTGCTGGAGCCAAATCCCAGCCAACACAGGCAAGGCAGGAACAAATCCCCGGGCAGGGCGTTAGCCCACCATAGGGCACACACACATACACACTAGGGACAATTTAGGATTGCCAATGCACCTAACCTGCATGTCTTTGGACTGTTGGAGGAAACCGGAGCACCCGGAGGAAACCCATGCAGACACAGAGAGAACATGCAAACTCCACGCAGGGAGGGCCCAGGAAGCGGACCCAGGTCTCCTTACTGTGAGGCAGCAGTGTTACCACTGCACCCATCTATGCCCAGAATTCCATAATTTAGCTAAAGGTCATTGAACTATCACATTTCTCTTCCTTAAAACTGTACAAAACGTACCCAGGGTAAAAAAATAGCCTGCAACCCATTGCTAGCATGTAGACTTGCCTTGTTCAACTACAAGAATCCCAACCCACCTTCTATAACTCAGTGAGTAAGCATTATTCTATATTATCTAAAGTTAGAAAAAAATCTAATTCTGTCTTAGAGGATATGTCCAGACCTATTTAAAATAAGGCAAGAATTCATTAATACTATATTAGAATAAACAGTGTAACCTGCGGCCAGGATGTCTCCATGCTGGAAGGACCGGAGGAGCAAGCGTGGATGGAGCATTACCTCCCTCATGACGCTAGCTGGCAACCCCCCTGGGTTGTAGCAGTACATCGGACTTCCACTGTGCTTTAAAGTAGCTGGAGTTCAATACAGCCCTGTTGCGATCTGTAGGCGTCACCAGAGGGTGCTGCAGCAACAGTTGCAGATTCCTTATGGGCAGTTCTTCCGCCACACCCGGAAGTGCTGCCAGAAATGTGTAATCAAACACCCAGAGCACTTCCAGGTGAACTATATAAGAGACCAGCAGACACCACTCCGGGAGCCAGAGTTGGGGGGGGGATGGGGAAGGGATGGATGGATGGATACTATATTAATCCCAAGGGGAAATTCACATACTCCAGCAGCAGCATACTGATAAAAAAACAATAATAAATTAAAGATTGATAAAAATGCAGGTATATCAGACAATAACTTTGTATAATGTTAACGTTTACCCGCCCGGGTGGAACTGAAGAGTTGGACAGTGTGGGGGAGGAACGATCTCCTCAGTCTGTCAGTGGAGCAGGACAGTGACAGCCGTCTGTCGCTGAAGCTGCTCCTCTGTCTGGAGATGATACTGTTCAGTGGATGCAGTGGATTCTCCATGACTGACAAGAGCCTCCTCAGCACCTCTCGCTCTGCCACGGATGTCAAATTGTGCAGCTCCATGCCTACAATAGAGCCTGCCTTCCTCACCAGTTTGTCCAGGTGTGAGGCGTCCCTCTTCTTTATGTGGCCTCCCCAGCACACCATTGCGTAGAAGAGGGCGCTCGCCACAACCGTCTGATAGAACATCTGCAGCATTTTATTGAAGATGTTGAAAGACGCCAGCCTTCTAAGGAAGTATAGTCGGGTCTGTCTTCTCTTGCACAGAGCATCAGTATTGGCAGTCCAGTCCAATTTACAGTATCATCCAGCTGGACTCCCAGATATTTATAGGTTTGCACCCTCTGCACACAGTCACCTCTGATGATCACGGGGTCCATGTGGAGCCTGGTCTTCCTAAAATCCACCACCAGCTCCTTGGTTTTGCTGGTGTTCAGTTGTAGGTGGTTTGAGTTTGAGTAGGAGAGGGACTAAGCTTGTTGGAGAGGAGTTGAGGAGAGAGGAAAAGAAGAAAAGTGTGTGTGTTTCAGTGCTTATTGGGACTGTGTTGTGGCTGTGGGAAATAGGGAAGGCATTTCCCACGTGGTGAAGAATATATAAAAAAAACATTTGTTTTACAAGTGTGCCTCCCGTGTCTGTCTGTGTCGGGTCAGGCGTCGATACAGTACCTTCTTGTTACACCATACTGGGTCTATGATTGACAGCCTAATGTTATTAACTCTTTCATCATCTTTTAAAATAGGGGTTATTTTTGTTTTTTGTCCGAGTCTTAGTTTTCTCTCTTCTTTTCTCTTTCTTGAATTTATGTTTTTTGATATTTGTTACCGTTTGTAACACATACTGTAAGTGTCTGCTTAATTTCAATATAATGTCAATTTCTCATAGTTACTTACATTATGATATACTTTTTTATCCCATGTAATGTAACATGAAATAGAACATTCTTAGCTATACCTGTAAAACTGTGTTAAGTTAGATAGGAAATAGTCTCACTGCTGGCATGGACTATTAGATTAGTTTACAAATAGAGCATTGGCATACACTTTTCTGACCATTGTACACATAATTACTATATTACAAAACTAAGAGAAAATAAGATAAGACTTTAACAGAACCTTCATTAAACAAGAATTTTTCTTTGTAATGTAAATTTTTCTGTTTTTGTGTGAACTGTTTTGTTTTGAATTTTATTAAAACTTTTAAAACAAAGATGCATGGACTGTGGAATTATTTGAACACTCGTCACACTATTGCCTGAACTGTTCTATGAAGTAAGCTAAAAGCTGCTGAAGTTTGGTAATTTTGGACAAATGTAGCTACAACCTTTGTCAGAAAATTGCAATGGGAGGACTTTTAACTGGAAACTACCATCCAAAGACTTGTACACAGAAATTTGTCAATAAAAGAAAAAGAACTGTGCTGTAAAGTTACAGTGCCCTTTATTTATGCATGATCAGAAATGAAAGTAAAAGACGTTGTATATGAATTAAAAGAGACTGTGATAAAATATAAAAGGCATTGCAGATCAATTGTTTCTGTCATTGGCTTAGGATAAAGAAGTGAAACTTGCCTTTGTCAAATAAACATCGCAATTGTGACATCGCTACTATTGAGAAGCTGTTGCCCAGAAACACTGTTCAGCTACATACAGTTTTAAAGATATCCAAACAGAGCCAGAATGAAGTTAGAGGGAGTGATCTGTGTACAGACTCAGAAGATTATCAATTAAATATTCTTAACATATTAAGAAATGGCATGATCAGCTTTCTGATCTTATGACTGAAACTGAAAGCCTTAAAGGTGTTTCTGTGAAATTTTCTACGACAGTGAAGCTG
This sequence comes from Polypterus senegalus, assembly GCF_016835505.1. Lineage (NCBI taxonomy): Eukaryota > Metazoa > Chordata > Cladistia > Polypteriformes > Polypteridae > Polypterus > Polypterus senegalus. Next base: position 116,755,683 of record NC_053160.1, on the reverse strand, counting down.
TTTGAGGAAGACTTTCATGATATACAGGGTGAACCTGAAGTGCTAAATGAAAGGTTATTATCCTCATTGTCTAACAATAGCGTAAAGAAAAAACAGTCAGTTGTTCACATCCAAATCAAAGATGGTATATGAATTTCATGTGAGAACCCTGTCATGAATTCAAGTTTAGTTAATGAACAGTTAGTGAATCAATTTAACATATCACAACTGCAAGATCAGAATCAGTATCCCTCAAACTTTACACTTAAAATGAATATTTGAAAAAAAAGAATGCTCTCTGCCATCACAGCCAACTGTTGTGCCACCTACACCTTTGCCATCAGACATTCTTAAAACGAAAGAGCCCAAGGCTACAAAGGATTAGGGAACTTGAGTTGTTTAAAGTGCAAATACAAGGACAACAAATGACTAACATAGGTGCTGACACTCAGAGTGACAGAAAAGATTTGTGTCTGTTCGTGCAGACTTACTGTAAAATGGAGGTCAGAATGTAATTGCTGAAGTTGTGAAAATGTTATCAAAGCTCCCATATCAGATAAGAATTAGATGGAGAAATACAGTCTACAATATTAAAGAAAAAAAGACAAACATTAATTTCTGATTTGGTTGATTTCTTATATTGAGAGGCAAATATTCTAGATCCTTTACATGCATAGAGAAAAAACACTGACAAGGGAAAGTTTCTCCTGAAGAGTGGCCTGAGAGGAAGCACTTTTGCTACTTGTATTACCAATGCTGCTGAAAAGGGGATTCAAGACACCTTAGTCAAAAGGTCTGCCACAGCCGTTTGTGCATTTAAAAAAAGTGCTCATTTTCTGGCACATTTTAGTAAAATCAAAAATTGCCACAAAGACAGAATTTACTTTTTGAAATCTAAAGGTTTATGCTTTCGATGTCTCAAACAGAAGCGACTTGGTAAAAAGTGCAAAGAAAAAAATGAAATATCAGATATGTTCTCTGAAGCACCCAGACATCCTACATATCAAAAAAAGAGAATGGAGGGACAACCACTAAAGTTACATCCAACCAATGAGGAACCTGAGAAGGGAATCTGTACTTACTGGGGCCAGAAAAGAATGTGGTTCCTGTTAAGGTAAAATCTAAGAAGAGCAAAAGGTATGCAGAAACATGTGCCTTCAAAGACCCTGGTAGTACAGTAACAAATAGTACTGAAAGTCTTCAGAGAAAGTTAAACCTTTAATTGTGATACTGTTTCAAGAATGCTAACTACAACTTGCAAATCTGATAAAATAGTACTCTGTGAACTCAATCATAATGCATATATTGATTTGTCAGTCGTCTATAAGCAGGTCATTAATCCAGTGGACACAGAAAATATTCTGTGACAGAAAGACATTGAGAAGTGGACATATCTTAAGAAGATATTTCTGCCTTTTATAGATTCTGAAGTTGATCTTTTAATAAGTAGTAATAATCCCAAAGTCTTCGAGCTGTGGCAAATCATACCTGGCAGAGGAGATGTACCTCATGTGTTAAAGACTGCATTTGAATAGATGTTCGGTGGGCCATACAAGGAAATAATTGACCTTGAAAAAAGTTGTAAACTGCCTAAACATTGAGCCAATCATGTGTCAATAACAGAAATTGATGAACTGTTGTTCTAACAGTACACTTCAGATTTTCCAGAGCGCAGCTGTGAAGACAAAGAAGAAATGTCACATGAAGTTTATTTGCATAGTCTCAGAATCCTGAAGACTGATAGGTGGCTATTACTGCTTAAATTTGCCTTTAAAGGATGAAAGACTTACAATGTCAAATATTCACTAAAAAGAAAACTAAACAAAAATTCAGGTTTCCACAAAGACTATAAAGCTTTCATGAGAGACATTATAGAGAATGGTTATGCTGACAAGGTACACAAAGAAAGCCTGAATTGTAATGAATTCCACTTCATGGTGTGTGCCATCTAAAGAAAAACAAGTTTAGAGTGGTTTTTGATTGCACAGCCATCTACCAGGGGACATCTCTCAATGAACAACTACTGAAATGCTCCAACTTAACTAACAGACTCATTGGTGCCCTAAAAAGATTTAGAGAGTAAACCAGTGGCAATAATGGCAGACATCAAATTAATGTTGTACCAAGTTAAAGCTCCAGATAAAGACACTGATCTTCACTTTTTGTGGTAACCTGAAGGTATTCTAAGAAAAGACTTAAAAGAATTTAAAATGACAGTACATCTTTTTGGTACTACTTTTTCACCCACTTGTGCTTCTTATGCTTTGCATAGAAGAGCTGAAGATACAAGAAAAACAGTTCCTGAGGAAGCAGTTAACAGCGTGCTCAATAATTTCAATGTAGATGACTGCTTAAAGTCAGTTGCAACAGAAGAATAAGCAATACAATTGGCAAAAAATCTTCAGGCTCTATGCTTCAGAGAGGGATTTTACCTAACCAGGTGGGTGAGTCACAGTAGAACAGTTTTATTGACAATTCCTGATGACAGAACTCTTGAACATAAGGATTTAGACGAGCCATAGTTTGCTACCATCAGAATATGCCCTGGCCTTCCGGTGGTGCATGAAACCGACAGTTACAAATTTCAGATTAAGTTACAAGATAAGCCTGCTACAAGGCGTGATATTCTATCTGTTGTTAGTTCGGTGTATGACTCCCATGGATTTTTAGCACTAGCTATACTTCCAGCAAAGCTTATCTGAAGAGACTTGTGCAAAGAAATGTGGATGGGATGAAGATGTGGAAGTCAAGCAGGTTAAGAAATGAAAATGGATTGATGACTTACAGTTACTAGCAAACTACAATTTGAATAGATGCATCAAACCTGTATATATTGGAACCATATAGTCAGCGTAAATGCAAAACTTTGAAGATGCCAGCGAAGGTGGATATGGCACCTCCATGTATCTTATTTTGACTAATGAAGGCAAAAAATGCTGTTCACTACTAATTGGAAAATCAAGAGTGGCACCATTTAAGCATGTCACATTTCCAAGAATGGAGCTAAAAGGAGCTGCTGTAGCAGTCAAAAGTGAAAAGATACTAAAAAGTGAATGTTTTGGAATGATAGAACCACAGTGCTAAAATGCATTTCAAATGAAAACATTCAATTCAAGACTTTTGTTGCCAACTGAATCACAGTAATCTGAGATCATTCACAACCTTCACAATGGAAGCATGTCACATCTACTTTAAATCCAGCTGATCAAGTGTTGTTTTGTCCTGGTAGAGTAATATATTGCTCTACTTTTCCCTTTTGTATTATTAAGTAGCCTTTGTCAGAATTCCTTAAATCTCCCAGACTTATCACTGTGTATAAGGTATTATAGTCTATAACTTCTCCCCACATTCCCTTCTAAATCTATAACCTCAGGCAATTAGGTGTAGTAAAAGACAAGCAGGAGTTAAGTTACAATTTAAACAATGTATTATTAGTAATATTCATAAATAATAACAATATGCAGAGTACATTTGAATATTGGCGGCCATACAACTTGATAAATGGTGATGTGTAGTTTCAGGCGACACACAGACTTGTTAGTTACTTAAAATGTTTCTAGTTAATGCATCATTTGTGGTCAGGTTTGTTCAGAATAGGCCACATGCCTGTCTCAATATGGTTGCCGAGCTATGCTCTTCATTGTGTTGTCTTTTTCAGTTCATGGTGTGAGATGGTCTTTCAGTAGTTTGGTGAGAGAGAGAGTGAGGGAGTTTGCAAATTTATAGATGTTCTGTCCAACTCCTAGAGCCAATAGGATGTCATGGTACTTAAAGGCTTTTTATACAAGCCAGTTCCAAACAGCCATACTTCAGACCAATGGGGGATTAGAACACCTTCACGCCTGCCCTCCAAACCATATGTTAAGGTAAAGCTTGTCAGTTAGGTAGCCTGGCTTTCTTGAGAGAGAGACTTTAGCAGAGAAACACTTGCCAAACTGGTTTGAGGCACTTCCCCTAAATCTGTCATAAAATTCATTTTCTTGTCTTAGTCCTTTTTGGGTGAATGGGGGGGTTGTAAACATGAATGCTTCTCACTAATGTAACACTAATATTACATTCCTTTGCCTAAGTTACAAATAAAGACATACTAAATATTTATCAACTTTTATGCAAAATCTCACATCACAACAAGCATCAAGAGGGCAAAGCACAGAAATCTTTCTCAAAAGCACAACATGGTCACAAGACCCATATTTCTTGCTGAGGCCAGAACATGAGTGGCCAAAAAAGACCAGATGAAATTAATGATTAATTTTCTGAAGATGATCCAGAAATTAAACTCTGTGCCATTAATATGACAAGTGCAGAAAAGACAATTGAACCTATAAACAAATTCATCACCTACTTTTCCGAATGGCTATGCTTAAAGAAAGCAGCGGCATTGTTTCTCAAGTTTAAACAACTACTGCTGCACTTAGGATGAAAGAAAGACATTTCAATTTGAAGTCAATCTGAAGCTCACCCAGAAAAATAAAATGCTTACAGCAGAACACATACAAAAAGTACAAACTAACAATAAAACCAAGTCCTGTTACTTCAGAAGACTTGGCTAAAGATGAAGCAGAACTTGTCCACCTCCATCAACTACAATAATATACAGAACAAATAATGACTAAAGAAACATGCCAATGTAAAAAAAACACAGTCAAATAATTATAAATTATAGAACACTGATAGTTGGTGGCAGACTCAACAAAGCTACTTCGTCAGAACAAGCTCAACATCCTGCAATTCATCACAAACGTTCCCATATTGCTTCTCTTATATTGCAACACATTCACAAAGAAATTGGACATTGTGGGCACAATTAAATGCTTACACAGTTGCCACAGAAATGTTGGATACCTCAAGACAATTCAATTATCAGGATAATCTTTTCAAAATGAATGTGCAGTAATGGAGCAAACTTTATAAAAGAACAGAGAGCTATGAGAAGCAGTTATCCGTGACCAGGAAAAAAATTGCCATGCCATGATGAAGAAAGAAATCAAATGGATTTTCAATCCACCATTAGCCTCTCATCAAGGTGGTGTATGGGAAAGAAATCAGAAGCATAAGAAAGATTCTCAAATTCATATTCAACCAACTAACTTGATGATGAAAGTTCCCCAACAGTAATAGGTGAAGTAGAATCAATCATCAACAACAAACCCCTCACAAAGGTATAAGATGACCCGAATGACCTGGAAGCACTGATGCCCAATCATTGTTACTGAAGACACAGCCCAACATACCTCCTATACTCTTTTCTAGGAATGACCAGTATGCACACAAACACTGAAAAAAAGTACAATACACTGTGATTTGTTCTGGAAAATATGGTCTAAAGAGCATTTGCCTATACTTCAGGAACATCAAAAATGGCTTGCACCAAGAAGCAATATTGAATCAGGAGACGGTGCTACAACCCATAACTTATGAGCAATGAGTGGAGTAATTTAGACAATGCCAAATGCTAAAGGTGTTGTCAGAAGAGTTTGTGTGCAGACCAAAACCAGCACACTGGACTGACCTGTACATAAACTGTGCCAGTGTTGTGATGTGAGATTTTACATATAACTTGATAAATGTTTTGTATGTCTTTATTTATAATTTAGGCAAACCAAGTGGTGAGAGGTATTCATGTTTGCCTTCCCCCATCCCCCTTTTTACGACTGTCTCTTTGTAATTTTATGACAGGATTTGGGGGGATGTGTCTTAAACCAGTTTGATCTCCCACACAAAGCCAGGTTAGCTTAACATATGGTCTTGGGGTTGAGGTGTTAAATGTACTATTTCTCTCATTGGTCTGAGATATGGCTGTTTGGAATTGGCTTGTCTCAGAGGCCTTTAAGTACCATGATGTCCTATTGGTTCTAGGAATTGGAGAGAACATCTATAAATGTACTTGCTCAACCACATTTTCTCTCTCTAACTAACATATGATGAAGAAGCATCTCTCTTGCTAACCTGTGATGATGAAGACAACACAATGAAGAGCACAGCTCAGCAGCCATATTGAACAGACATGTGGCTGAAAGCTGAGCACCAATGATGCCTTAACTAGAGACATTTTAAGTAACTGCAAGTCTGTGTGCCACCTGAATTACACATCACCATTTTATCAGGTTGTATGGTTGCCAATATTCAAATGTACTTTGCATTTTGTTATTATTTATGAATATTATCAGTAATACATTATTTTATGTGTAACTTAACTCCTGCTTGTCTTTTACTACATCTAATTGCCTGAGGTTATAGATATAGAAGGGAAGGTGGGGAGAAGTTATATACAGTGGTAAGTCTGTGAGATTAGGCATTCTAAGGCTACATATTAATAATACAATAGGGAAAGTAGAGCAATATATATTACTCTACCAAGATAAAACAATTGGCGTAGTCGGCAGGATTTTGGGGTAACCAAGTTTTGCACCCTGTTTGCAAATACTGTTTTGATGTATGTGTTTGTTTATGTATGTGAATTTTAGGGCACCCAGTGTACAAATGCGGTGGAAGTAAAACATTGTTTGGTTGCTGAATGGAATATAACCAACAAAGTGTAGAGACTTCATGTGTGTCACAAGGACACCCGCATGTTTGTTAGTGCTGGTGGTAATGAGTCCCTAATTAAAGTGCTAGGGAGTGGTGAAAGATGCATGCGTCATTCATACGGCATTTAAGTGGTTAAAGTGCTAGGGAGTGATGGGACATGCATTCATTATTCATACGGTACTTATTTGTTTAGAATCTTTGTGTATGTATGTGTATGTTTGCTTACAGGGGCAAAAGTAGGCCAACCCATAACAATTTGGCAAATTGTATTAGAGTAAATTGTAGACTTAGAAATGCCTAAGTTCATTTTAAAGTCAGCCATCTTCCAGTGGAGTGGCAGAGGAAGCAGGCTAAAGCTAGGAAACCTGTAGTTCAGGTAGAGAAAGCAGAAGCTGAGCTGAGTGTGCCACAAAATGGAAGGGGGCTGGAAGGATTAAAAGCAAGAAAACAGAGATCAGGTTTAAAGAAGACAGCTGCTGTTATAAGAGGTTTACTAGCTTGTATTATTGGTAATAAGGAAGATCATGATAAGGAAGAAAATAGCAAAGTGAATGAAAGTGAAAGTTATGGAATGTTGAGTGAGAGTTTTGAAAGATGTAACAGTTGGTGTGATAATTGTGAAGTGTTAGCATGTAGAACACCCACTGCTAAAGTAGAAAGCGCAGAAAGCAAGTGGAAACAAAGAGAGAAAACCACCCATGGTGAAAGTTAGGGCAACAGTAACCAGATCAGACTGGAACTCTAAAACAGGGGTGGGTGACTTACATGAGACAGATGAGTGTGAGGAAAAGGAGAGAGATGAAAGGAAGGGAAAACAGCAAGGGTGTTTTCTTCCTTTATTCTCCACTGCACCACAATCTCCAAGTAATTCTGAGGTCTGTCCAGTATTTAAAGAGCATGCTACACTGATAGATATTTCACCACTGTTAGGAAAGGTAACCAGTGCTGCACTGAAATTTGATTTAGGACAAAGAGATCAGATAGAAGGCAGAGACGCTGGTGAGTGTGAATGGCAATTGTTGACTAGAGGGCATGAACTGGATATTGGCTTAAGGATACTGAGTAAAGAAAGTGTGGAATTTAAACAAAGAACAATGGAAATGAAAGGAATTCAAGTGCTTGTGTGTGAAAGGTCTGAATGTGCTAGTGCAAGAATGGCTGAGTTGGAAAGAAAGTGCACCAGTTTAGGAGTTGGTTTGAATGAAACAGGACAAGCCAAAGAACAAAGGATGGGGATGGTGCAGCAGGAAGCTCAGCTAGCAAGCCAGGAATGCACAGGGGTGTGAGGTCCTAACAGCTGTGCTAGGGCCAGCAGTAATTAAAAAGCACACACACTTAGGTTCAGTAATTCGAAACCTGACTGACCAGTTGTTCAAAAAGACAGCCTATGACTCTCCATGCAATAAAATGGAGAAAAGTGAGCTGGTCTTTAGTAAAGAACACAGGTCAGTTTTAGCAGAAATGCTGGATTTAGAACTTGGGTTCTGGAGAGGCTTCAGCCCACACTTTCAGGTAGCAGTTACCATACAATAAAAAGGACACACAGGCAATGAAAAAAATAGAAGGGTAGCAGGAAGACAGGAAAGGAAAACAGTTATTTCTGTTTCAATTTTCTGGCCTTTTGCAATAGTGCTACTTCTATTGTAAGGTTTTTATGGACTTTGGTTTGGTGCAGGTAATAAATAGTGAAGGCAATTAGCAGAGTAAAATCCATGCAGGAGATCGGGTTACCATTGGCACATTGGAGTGGCGTGGCACTAGTGCCAAGCTGTTCCAATGAATGCCTGGAAGCAAAGTTTGAGTTTTGGCACCAGGTCACAGCCAAGAAAATGAGATGGACAGAAACTGCTTTGTCACCTTCCATTTTGCAGACCCGCCTACATAGCAGAATGAAGAAAAAAGAGAAAAGACAAAGACAAAAGCAAAGACTAAAGACAAAGACATGAAGAAGAACTGAAGAGACAGCAAGAAAAGACACTTACTGGGGTTTAAGTGAGTAACAAGTCCACAAGTCATGCAATAATAAGGCTAGTCACAATAGCTATAGTTTAAAAGGAAAGGTTTGTTCATTACTGCAGCAAATTTATATTCCAAGGGGTGGAAACTGAACAAACCAGTTAGGAATGCCAAAATAAGGGGATTCATTTTGGGCTCATAAAGTATACATTCTGGGTATTAATTAATTAAGAGGGATAATTAATATAATAAAAGGTATACTGAGCAAATTGGTGAACTTTTCAGGAAAGCAGGTGCAGCTGGTACATTTGCAAGTCATATGGGCTCCGATGTTTAGATATAGTCTAATTGGGAAAATATGGAAGCCCTGCTGAGATTGTCGGCTATGGTGCAGGCACAGGACCAGTGGGCCAATTCTGAACCGAGGTGTTTAGCACAATGAGTATGCATATGGTGAGCAAACAACTCTAGGGGTGGCCTACGGGGGGAATGATGAGAGTTGCAAAGCTTTGATGTCTCATGGTGGTGATGCCAGCCTATACTGGTAAAGGCTGATGGCAGTCAAGAGTTGCACCATGGGTAGGAAAGCACAAGAGGCAACTAAGTCAACCCCAAATGTGTGCAGAGGGGCCACAAATGTTGGTTTGTGAACAGTTTATGCAGTGGCACATGGGCTGTCACTTGGGCAGAAGTGGTTGTACTGGCACCTGTGGCATGTTACCTTTCAAATTTTGATGTTAATTGTACAGCTGCATATGCTTAAACAGATAGTTTGGGACAGGGGTCTAATTAGCAGTTAGACAGAGAACAAGTACAGATTAAAATTCACACAATAGACTAAATTGTAGTGGGCTAGTTTAGTGGAAGGTGTGGACTTGTCTCATTTTGAACCACCAGATCTGATGACATATGAAGACTGCAGAAAGAGTTGACGCAAGCTGGAGCAGATACAAGTCATCAGGAGCGCTTCCAAGTTCTTCAGATTGTCTTTGAAATAAAGAAGATATGTAATGGACAAATGGTCACGGACAACTTTTAACACTGGGAGAGCAAATACTGCCAATCAATGCACAAGTTATGCATCAGACTCTTGAAACAATTTAAAGACATTGTTTATAAAGACATTGTACAAAACATTCATCGGGGTGGAGTGTTGTGATGTGAGATTTTGCATATAACTTGATAAATGTTTTGTATGTCTTTATTTATAATTTAGGCAAACCAAGTGGTGAGAGGTATTCATGTTTGCCTTCCCCCATCCCCTTTTTACGACTGTCTCTTTGTAATTTTATGACAGGATTTGGGGGGATGTGTCTTAAACCAGTTTGATCTCCCACACAAAGCCAGGTTAGCTTAACATATGGTCTTGGGGGTTGAGGTGTTAAATGTACTATTTCTCCCATTGGTCTGAGGTATGGCTGTTTGGAATTGGCTTGTCTCAGAGGCCTTTAAGTACCATGATGTCCTATTGGTTCTAGGAATTGGAGAGAACATCTATAAATGTACTTGCTCAACCACATTTTCTCTCTCTAACTAACATATGATGAAGAAGCATCTCTCTTGCTAACCTGTGAGGATGAAGACAACACAATGAAGAGCACAGCTCAGCAGCCATATTGCACAGGCATGTGGCTGAAAGCTGAGCACCAATGATGCCTTAACTAGAGACATTTTAAGTAACTACAAGTCTGTGTGCCACCTGAATTACACATCACCATTTTATCAGGTTGTATGGTTGCCAATATTCAAATGTACTTTGCATTTTGTTATTATTTATGAATATTATCAGTAATACATTATTTTATGTGTAACTTAACTCCTGCTTGTCTTTTTACTACATCCAATTGCCTGAGGTTATAGATATAGAAGGGAAGGTGGGGAGAAGTTATATACAGCGGTAAGTCTGTGAGATTAGGCATTCTAAGGCTACATATTAATACAATAGGGGAAAGTAGAGCAATATATATTACTCTACCAAGATAAAACAGCCTGCTACAAGACAAACTTAACTGAAATTAGAAATATTAAATGCTTGTTTGCAATTAAATGCTAGTTATTTGTAAATATTTACAGTACAGGAACAGGTTGTGGCTTTTTGAATGAAATATTGTAGTTGTCTCTGTTCCTCCATAAACAATTAGGAGAAGGAAATGTAAGAGCCAGTCTTAGAAAGTTAATGTTAAGTCCATTGTCTTTTTGAACTAAGATCCTGGATGGCAGACAATTTTTTTTTGATCTCAATCAAAAAAAAAAACCTAAGTGCAGATAGCTGGTCTCCCTGCTAAAGCACAAATTGGTTTCGAACATCTTGGCTCTTATGCTGACTTTTGCAAACCTCGAGTCTGTAATCTTGGTGTCATTTTTGACAGTAACCTCTCTTCTGAGAAACAGATTAACTCTGTAGTAAAGAGTTGCTTTTTCCAGATTTGTCTTTTAGCAAAGTTCAAACCTTTTTTTTAATCTCCTAGGGATCTTGGGGAAGCTACTCATGCTTTTATCTTTTCTCAACTTGATTACTGTAACTCATTGTATTCTGGGATAAGCTAATGACACGCAAGTTGCAGTTGGTTTAGAATGCTGCTGCCTGTTTTGTGGTTGGGGCAAGAAAGTTTGATTCTGTTTCTCAAATATAAGCTTCTTTACACTGACTGCCTGTTAGTTTCAGAATTGACTTTAAAGTTTTGTTGCTAGTTTTTAAATCATTACATGGGCATGCTCCTGTCTGTTTATCTGAATTGTGAGTTTTACACCAGCCATCCAGAGAGCTTAGATCTATTGGTCAGTTGTCTCTTATGGTCCCTGGAACTAAGTTTAAACCTAAGGGGGACAGGGCTTTTGAAAGCTGCTGCATCTCATCTGTTGAACTCTTTACTTCATTACATTAAGGAGTCATCTTCAACTGAACTGTTTAAAACGAGATTGAAAACCCATTTCTATCTCTAGCTTTCAGTGATCTTAACTGATACTGATTGTTGCCCTACCCTTAATCATCTTTCTTTTCTTTAATTCACCGCTGGCTGTTTTTTTTTTTTTTAAATGCATTTCTATTTCTTTTATTTATGTTCATTGTATGTTTTAATGTAAAGCACTTTTGCTACAGCATTACTGATGTTGTTTTAAATGTCCTCTATAAATAGACATTTACATATGTGTCTGCCTAATTTCAACAGAATATTAGTTTCTCATAGTTACTTAGATTATGGTATTGTCTTTTACCCACTGTAAGTTAATATGAAATAGAACTTACTTAGCTGTGCCTGTAAAATAGAGTGTTAATTATATTACTTCACAAATAGAGCATTGGCATACAGATTACCGCCCATTGTACACATTACTGTATCACCATAAACGGAGAGAAATGAAACAAGATAAATTAGCCTTAAAGAAAGCTTTCTTTTAAACAAGAACTTTTCTTGACTTTAAGAAGAGTCTTAATTTTCCAATGTATGATGGTTTGGTGGTTGTTCCTCTCCAATGGCTTCTTCATTGTTGTACACGTGCATTATAGAAACAGTGCTGTGGGCTGGTACCCTGCCTGGGGTTTGTTTCCTGCCTTGCGCCCTATGTTGGCTGGGATTGGCTCCAGCAGAACCCCGTGACCCTGTAGTTAGGATATAGCGGGTTGGATAATGGATGGATTATAGAAACACCTACACTGCCTGACCATGTATACACTACATCATTGGAGTGGGGGAAGTGCAGTTGATAACCATACTTCCATTTTCTCCACAAACAGGTAGAAATAAGATTTAAAGAAAACCTTGTGTCACTTTCTGTCCAAATATGGAATTGCTACCCATTCCACCCTGAATGCCATTTAGACAATGAAGAATCCAGAAATCAGTGTTCATTATTGAACCAGTGATTTATGGTGACATCTTGTACTTTAAAAGAACCTTAAGACCAACTGCAGTCAGTCCTAACATTTCCGATTGATAATCATCAGAAAACAGGGTCAAGGTTTGAACCCCTAAAACATTATGCTGCTTTTCTGTCCTAATAGGTTATTTTATGAGCTAATAAGCAAGCTGTCGAATTTACCATGTAAAATAAATATAATACATAGAGCAGCATATACAGATATAAACAAATATAATATGAAACTGCATCTGAATAATAAGAGGAAGTGCACATATGAACTGTGTATGAATGAAATATGTGAAGGAAGCCAGCAGTCTGGGTGTTGGTGATAAAGACCGCCTGCATTAGAAAAATAAAGGAATGGTTTGAATTCACTTGCAAACAAGGACATAGATTGTGTACTGTGATGTTTATTGAGACTGGTTCAAGAACTAGCTCTGACTCATGTGAATAAAATCATGTGATTTTACAAAGCATTAAGACTCTTCCTTTCATATCAGCACTGCAAGTACTGTAGCCATTTCAATAGCAACATCTTCCCAAATAGTGTATTGGCTTCTTAATTGCCTTCAGAACAGCATAAATTCATTAGGGCATGAACTAAACAAAACATCTGGCAAAGAGGTGCTGGCTCATGTTAGCAAGTTAGCTACTTCTGAATATCTGAAATAAATGTTTTAATCTTATTTCGCAGAAGCTTAATTTGACTAAACTTTGATTGTGGAAGCAACTGCATTAAGCTGATTTCTCTTTCATATTCCCAATTGCAGAACTTTATCTTTGTGATACAAAAGTCATATTTGAAGGTGAGCATACATTAGATAATCAGATACACCACTTTTAAGGAAGTTTGAAGTTCAAATATCTTACAGAATGACATTTAAATATTGCTCTGCTCATATCATGAAAACCAATATGTACCACCAAAAACCTGGAAGGATTGATACTTGAAGTTTTTTTTCCCCAAAAATCTTGGTCCTTCCATTGGTGTTATTTATCAGGAAACCAGATTCATTAGAGTAAGTGTTGGTTTTCAAATTCACCAATTCCATACCTCATTTGTAACAAGTTGCACATTCTAATGAGCCTCTTTAAGAACCACTGTTGGTTGGTTCATTTTTCAGCTGACTTTAGACAATGACAACTGTTCTCATTAATCACAGAAACTGCTATTTGCAAAATGTTTGAGTAGTAGCCTATTTTTAATAAGCTCATCACCCTGCCACGAGTAAAACACCAGTAGGGTTGCAGTTCAGGATGAATTTGTCAGGCATTAATTGCCATGCTACGGCCACAGCAGCTCATTGTTTTAGTCATAAGAACATAAGAAATTTGACAAATGAGAGGAAACCATTCAATACATCAAGCCCATTTTTTTTAATCTAATAGCTAAGATGTTCCATATCTCATCCATATACTTCTTAAAGGCTGTCAAAGTTTCTGCTTCAACTACATATCTCTGTACAGTAGTTTGTTCCAGAGTCCCACAACTCTGAATGAAGTGCTTACTGGCTTAAGTTTTAAAAATTCACTTGCCCTTAATTTTCACTGATGACTTTCCAGATCATGTCCTTGCACATCCTTGCAGAGATTGGTGATTGTTGGAACCTGCCTACTCATTTAAATAGTATTGTGGTCACTATTGTCACTGATTGCAGTGTCCAATACAACTAGTTTTGACAGCGAAGGGAGTTCAGAAACCACAACCTCATTTTAACAACTTTGAATTTCAAATCGGCTTTATATTTGTACGTTATAGTGCTTAGTGATTAGCCGCTAATTGTTATTTAAAATTGAGTAGGAGATGACTGTATTTTTCAAAAAGCTGAAACTGAAAAAGTTTACTAAGCATCAGTGTTTTCTTCTTAAAAAACAAAAGCCCAGTGGTCTAACCATAAGATAAGTCTAAATAGGAATTGGCACAAGTTTTTATCTAAAAGTGCAAAAGTATAACAAAAAAACAAAACTGAGACTAAGAATCGGATCGAGAGACAAATATGAATTGTAACCAGAATATCAACTGCTAGGAATTCTAGAATAGAATATGACCAGTTGGGTTGGCTCCATGCTCCCACTTCTGTTTGGGAGCCTCTTGAACCTGCTACCATCGACAGTCATAACCAAGATGAGCCAGACAAATGGTGAAAACATGCATGCAGCAAGGGTAGGTGCAATAAGTGATAAACGCTTTCATTAAAAACAATTCCAAAACAAAAAAGTACTTCAAGTAAGTGGTGCAGTGCACCCAAAATTCCTTCATAAATAATCCATAAAAATGCTGAAGCTGTAGAGATTAAAAACAAGCCAATAAATAAATAAGCCTCTAAAATGAGCTTAAAAATCCTAAGGCAGGAATCTGTTGTTTAAAACTCATGAGCCTTGGTGTATTGCTCTAAGATCGTACCAGATCTTGCAGCAGAGGAGATGCCCAACTGACAAGCATAGCCAACCTTCTCTTCCAGGCTCAGGTCCCTGCTGTCCATGGTTCCCAATCTGAGCTTCACCCTGTCCATCTCCTTCTGGTTCTCCCCGAACTTACGCTGCAACAAACTCTGGGTCACCCCAGCTACTTAGAGGCACTAAGCCAGAGGGGCCCTTTTCAACCCCTGTGCTGCCTGCCTCCTCTCCTCCACAACAGCTTCTCCCCAGTCCTGACTTTATTTGTGATATTCTTTTAAAACACTGTCTTTATTTTCCTTTTGTTTCTTCCACCCTTTCTCTTCCCCTCTGACATGCAGGCTCCTCTTATATTCAGCCTGTCAAATAGGGTGTAGGTGTGGCAGTGTTGCGTAGTGGTTAAGGCTTTCGACTTCAAACCCTGAGGTTGTGGGTTCAAATCCTTCTACTGACACTGTGTGACCCAGAGCAAGTCACTTGACCTGTCTGTGCTCCAATTGGAAAAAAAAAACAATTGGATAAAGGCATCAGCCAAATAAGTAAATCTAGACAAGCTGCTCCCACTGAGAAATGAATGAGGCACCTGACTGATGCTTGTATTCACAGGTTTGTGTGTGATCAGCCAGGCACCCCAACAATTCCCAAAGCAGAATGTGTTTGTACACATGTACGCGATTCAGAGCTTGCACACTTTTGTTGATTATTAAAAACCTGAGCAGCGTCACAGATCACATATCACATATGACCTTTACAGAATGAATTTTCGATCTCAAATAACTGAGTTGTTGTCCCATGATTTATAGCACAGCTTTTACATAGTGTCCATGGGAGACAATCCCTAGCAACTGTGATGGGCACCCTAATAATGCTCTAAATTATGACACTTAAAATTAAATAAGAAACATATGAATATCTTCCTCAAACTGCAAATTGAATGAAAACACTTATAAAATCTCATTCCACAAACTGTTGTAAATTTTCCATGAATCCCCCATAATGCTTTCTTGTGTACCCCTTTCAATCTGAGCATTTTATTACTTTCAGGAGTACAACTTACATTATTTTAAATAAACATACATAATGACAGTATGGTATAGTGGGTCCACAGCTCATGTCAAAGGCCACTTTTTAAAATAAATAATCGCGGCTTAGCGAGGTGGTGTGGTGGTGTGTGGCTGAAGTGGTTCTCGGGGTGATTTGTGATGAGGGCGGTCCATGCTTAAGTGCATAGGTGAGGAGTCGTCCGCATCGTAAATGTTCCCGGGAACTGCTGATTGCTACATCTGATCCATGTCCCCATGATATATAGAAGTGTGAGGCAGCTAGTAGGGGGGAAAAAAAGAAAACAGAGATGGAGGTTGCAGGAGAAGAAGGCGGCAGAAAGTAGAGAAGAGAAAGCCGGTGCATGAGAGAGAGAGAGAGAGAGAGAGAGAGAGTGAGGGAGCGCTTGCAGGCAGGCAGCTGGTCAGTGAGCCCTAGCAGGGTGTTTGGCTGATACCTAGGGCAGTTGGTAGTGGTTGCTCCCGCTGAGCATTGTGAGGAGCAGGAGTGACCGGAGAAAGGATGACTGGCCGCATAAGGCCGAGAAAGCAGCAGGAGTCTAGAGGCTTGGAAATGGATTTCCCAATGTGAGCATCCTGGCCGTTGGGGGAAGCCAAGTCACGGTCTGGAGAAATTGGAACCGAAGCTAGGGATCGGGAAGCCTCTAGACCAGTTGAGTAGGGAGAAGCTCAGCTGCAGGTAGGGCGACTCCCCTGTTGCAAAGCCCAATGGGAGAAGCAGGGGAGCCGCTATGTTAAAAAGAAGGCACCAGGCTTTGATTTTAAAGAGACTGTTTCCAGCCATTGTTTTAACTTAGTCATTGTTTTTTTAAAGATTTTTTCTATTGGATTTCAACCTCCATTTTTCACCTAATTTTAATGGATTATATGTTTAAACATTTGAATGCACTGTACTTATATATTTGAACACTGTTTTTGTTGATTTTAAATAAAAGCACTTGGCACTTTTGGACCATCCCCTTGCTTTGTTGTTCCTCATTGTCTAGCTCATCGGTGACATTACCGACGGTGTCGGGTTCAAGGACTCCCAGAAGGCAGATGGGAACATGGAGCAAACCCGCATCATCACAGACAGCCCCATCTAAAGAACTTTAACTTGCATTTTGATATTCAGTTTCTTTAACTGTGAGATTTTATTGTTTTATTCAGATGTGGAGCATGTATTAAATTTAAGAAACAAATTAATTATCTATTACAAATGTAAATGTCAACAGTATTCATGTTATTTATTAATTTCAGGTCTAGTTTATCTGTATTATAAAACCGTAAAAGTAAGTAGAGTGTAATGCTCATGTTGATCTTTGTAATAATCATAGCTTACTCAGGTGTATTTAGTGATACACACTCTAAGAGTTATTAGAAGTCCTTTATTCATGTGCCTAGATGCTTTTATTAATCTCTGGCAGACACGTGTAAGCCCACGTCAACCTTTAGGAATTCTACTAAAATCAGTTACAGAAATGATAATGTATTAATAACAGCACTCTAACCACAAGATATGTAAAACAATCATCCAGGTAAGCAGACCACAAAACTTAACTTAATAAGTTTACCACATCTCATACAATGTAGTGTGCCGCATTACACTTAGATTTACCACTAATAGGAATATTTTCTTTACACCAAAAATCATAACCCTACATGGCTGTCAAGCTACAATACTTCGTCGTTTGACCATATTTCATTTTATGTTTCACCCAAAATCACTGGGAAAGATGTGGTTACTTAAAGAAATTAATTCTCTTTAATTATATTCAGCCTTTAGTTGATCAAAAGAATTACAGAAAAGAATTCCTCCAAGATTATAATAAAACAAAAGACTTCTAATTTCATAAAATGAGTTACTGCTGGCCTTCATGAAAACCTTGCAGCTGAATTCAATAAACCAATAATCATTTGCTATTGTTCACCCTGGATAATACACAGATGACTGAAATTAACACTTAATTAGTACAAAACCAGATCTTTGAAATAGCTGAAGGCAGTGAGAACACATTAAATAACCATAGATTTTATACTACCAGAAATTTTCAACAAAATCTTATGTGCAGACTGTACAGTATATCCCTAAAAGAATGATTGAAACTTTATCAATATTAAAAGCTGGTGACAACACAAATTTAACTTTATATGACAAAGCCAGGCCATGTGTAAATGTGCCCTGTAATGGACTGGCACACTTTTTTGATAAATGCTGCTAGGATAATCACTGGCTCCCTGAACCCAGAACTTGATAAGAAGGTCAGAGAATCAGTTGATAAATAGATGGATGGTAGGAGAGTGAAACTGAAGGTGAATTTTATTATCCCTGAATGGGAAACTTACATACAAACATACATACTATGATTAAAATAAATGCTAAACTACTTTGTTTCATTGAACATCATTTCTGAAAGCATAAATGATTTCTTGTTTAATTTTTTTATTGTGCCCTACAGGGTTTTCATCTGTGAACTTCTGAAATTTAATTGTAATCACAATGTTTATTTTTTATAATAAAGCTGGCATTTTTTTTTATCCATTGTGATATATGGGTAAGAATTCTATCACTTGAAAAAGATAAGGCGGTGTGCTGGTAGCATAGTTTAGGCTTTGCTCTTTAAACAGTGATGCTCTGTAGGGTATTACTATAAATTGATTGGGTTATTTAGGGCGGGAATCCAAAGTCTAACCCAGGCCACACTATAAACATAAGTTTTCTTGTACAGGCACAGACTCAAAACACCAACAAACACCATTTTGTCTTGAGATTGTTTTATGAATGAAACAGTAGATTCAGCTTTTACACATACATTTCACTCTTAAATATTAGTCTTAAAACAATCAAAACACCAAAAAGCACTGAACCACCAAATTTAGTTGTCAGTTGAATCCACAGTGCATAGATTTTATTTGCATTTGCAACTGCGAGTCTGGAAACCATCCTCGCCATCTGAAGTCGATGTAACATCAACCCTGCGTCATGCTGCTCACTTCCTATGACAAGTAAGCTTCACCCCCGCGCCTCGTAGGAGCGACGACAACACTGATGAAGACCTCAGTGCGTTTCAGTTATGCAGGAGGAGGTTCAAGACTAGAACACCTCCATCGGTACAGGCAAGCATCTCGACCCAGAACCGGTTCAACCATCTCCGACTCCTCAGTTTGCCTTCAACCCCAGGTGATGTAATCGTGGTAGGTGATTCGATTGTAAGAAACCTCAATATCACATACCCTAATCGGAAATCTTTTGTTTCTTGTTTTCCCGGTGCTCATGTCCGAGATGTGATGAGATGTGCACCGACAGTCTACGAGAAGCACAAGAAGAGGGCAGTTGGATCCATTGTATTACACGCCGGTGTAAACCACATAGGGCACCGACAGTTGGAGATTCTCAAGGCTGACTTCGCAGCACTAATTAAAGACACAGAGAGGATCCCATCGGCAAAAATCTTCATTTTGGGTCCACTACCTCTCGTCAGACGATCAAATGAATACTACAGTCGTCTGCTGGGATTAAACAACTGGCTGAAAGGCTTCTGCGAGAATCAAGATATCGAGTTCATCGACAACTGGGACCTCTTTTGGGAAAGGCCACATTTCTTCAAGCGGGATGGCCTGCATCCAAATAGATTCGGCGTCTGGGTCCTCTCCGAAAACATCGCTAAGGAAATTTGTCTATCTTGACTATCTATTTCTACTCTTAACCCCTTCCATAATGCTACTGCTTTGCTAGGACATAATAATTGCTTAATAAAGTCTTCCGTAAAAGTGCATAACATTAATACTCTAATAACCAATCTTAATGCACGTAAAAAATCTAGGCAGTGCGGCATAAACACCAATAATTTAATTGGAATTACTACTTTAGATGAACAATGTATTAAAACTATATAAACAGTTTATAGATTACATAAAAAATACACAAAGAGTGGCTCTAGTTTCTGTTCCAAATATCAATAATGCAAATAGAATTCAGCTCTGCCCCTCCGAAACATTAAATATGGCACTATTAAATGTTAGAGCTTTAACTTACAAGACTTTTTTTATCAATGATCTTATTAGTGATAGAAAAATTGATTTTATTGCACTAAGTGAAACGTGGCTTAGCTCAGGCAGCGTGGCTGTTCTAATCGAATCTGCGCTTCCGGATTACAGTTTTACTCGTGTGGATCGCAAGGGAAAGAAGGGTGGCAGCTTGGCAAACATCTACTCCTGCCGGTTAAAGTGTAAAGATGTCAGTTTTGGTAAATTCAAGTCCTTTGAGTATCTCGCCATTGTTATTCATGGAGATTCTCACGTTCTAGTATTATCTGTGTATAGACCTCCTAAATTTAACGTGTCTTTCTTTGATGAATTCTCAGACTTAATGTCAATTTTAATTACGAACTATGACACACTCTTAATAGTTGGCGACTTTAACTTTCATATTTACAATCAGTGTGACCTAAAAGTAAAGGAATTCATGAACCTCCTGGACTCTCTTGATTTGAGACAGCTTGTTAATCAACCTACACATAAAGCAGGTCATACGTTAGACTTAGTAATTACCAAAGGACTAAAAGTTGATGTAAAGCAGGTCATTGATACGGGTCATTTTCTTCTACTATTTAATATAGAAATGATGATAGAAAACAATCATGAGAAGCATATTGTTAAAAAACGCTTCTTTGACTCATCAGCAGCTTCAAAACTTACAAACATTCTAAGCAATCAGTCCGTTTAGAGTGCCAACTATAATAGTGAGGATAATGTAAATAGTAAGGTGGGAAGATTTAACACTAAAGTGAGAGCTGCTGTTGACATAGTTGCACCTGAAAAGACAGTTAAAAAATCTTCTAGCATTGTTATACCATGGAAGACCCAAAGAGTGTCTGATTTAAAGAGAACATGTCATAGAGCTGAGCGTAAATGGAGGAAAACTAAACTGATTATCCATTATGAGATATTGAAGGTTAAAATAACAGAATACAATAACACAGTCTGTCTTGAGAGGCGCTGCTATTTCTTTAAGATTATAAATAACAATGCTAGTAATCACAGAGTCTTATTTTCTACGATTGATCGTCTGCTAAACCCAAGTAATGTAAACGAATGCCTCCAAAATACTTCCAGTGAAACCTATGAGGCTATTGCTGTATTTTTCAATCAAAAAATTAATGATATTAGAAATAACATAGTATATCTCCCCAACACTGTGGATCCTCCTAAGCCCCAGTACTCCGTTATAAACAAATTAAATTCTTTCACCAGGATAGATTTATATAGAATAATCTCTCAACTGAAACCCTCCACCTGCGTCCTTGACCCAATACCAACAAGTTTTTTCAAAGAAGTATCGGGCGTGCTAATTGATAATATTCTTGACATAGTAAATTAGTCATTAAATACAGTCTTAAGACTGTTGTAGTTAAACTCCTACTCAAGAAAAATAATCTTGACACCTGCGCTTTTGAAAATTTTGAATTTTTTGTAAAGAAAAAACTTAGGGGTAACCATTGACTGTAACCTGAATTTTAAATCGCATATTCATCAGACCACTAGGACAGCATTTTTTAACTTAAGAAACATAGCAAAAGTTATACCTCTTATATCATTGAAAGATGCTGAGAAATTAGTTCACGCTTTTGTTTTCAGCCGACTAGATTACTGTAACACACTCCTCTCAGGACTACCCAAAAAAAGACATAAATTGTTTGCAACAAGTGCAGAATGCAGCTGCTAGAATCCTAACTAGGAAAAGAAAATCTGAACATATTTCTCCAGTTTTGATGTCACTACACTGGTTACCTGTGTCTTTCAGAATTGACTTTAAAATTCTGCTTATGGTTTATAAAGCTTTAAATAATCTTGCTCGATCTTATATATCAGAATGTCTGACACCCTATATTCCAAATCGTAAGTAACCTTAGATCCTCAAATGAGTGTCTCCTTAGAATTCCAAGAGCAAAACTTAAAAGTGATGAGACGGCCTTCTGCTGTTGCGCACCTAAAATCTGGAATAGCCTACCAATAGGAATTTGCCAGGCTAATACAGTGGAAAACTTTAAAAGACTGCTGAAAACACATTACTTTAACATGGCCTTCTCATAACTTCACTTTAAATTAATCCCGATACTCTGTATATTCAATTCATTATAATAACTATTCATGGTGGCTCTAAAATCTGTACTAACCCCTACTCTCTCTTCTGTTTCTTTTTCCAGTTTCTTTGTGGTGGTGGCCTGCGCCACCAACATCTACTCAAGGCATTGTGATGCTCCAACTTTGATGGACTAAAAGCCAGAAGTCTGCATGACCATCATCATCAAGTTCTTCCGTGAGAACCCTATAAATACAAAGAGGACTGTTTCATTTATGTGAGGTAGAATGTCCAGAGGGGACTCCCATGGTCTGGAATCCCTGCAGATTTTATTTTTTTCTCCAGCCGTCTGGAGCTTTTTTTGTTTTTTCTGTCCTCCCTGGCCATCGGACCTTACTCATATTCAATGTTAATTAATGTTGACTTATTTTAATTGCTTACTATGTCTTTTATTTTTCTATTCTTCATTATATAAAGCACTTTGAGCTACATTTTTTGTATGAAAATGTGCTATATAAATAAATGTTGTTGTTGTTGGAATCTACACAGCCGCTGTCAGTGTCAGGATGGTAATGCTAAACACATAAAGTCTGAAGTCTTGGTCAAAAAGTACAACTTTGAATTTCTTCAATAGACAACAGACTCAAAGATGTTTCATTGCCACAGAATTCTGTTAAGCATTTTTTAAAGAATGCACTTAGTAAACAAAAAACTATGAAACATTTCGTGTAGCCTATTCAGTCACTCTCATCATAGCACTAAGGTTCAACTATAAGGGCATGAGAGATACACTTTATTTTAATATGTTTAAAGTAAAAACAAGACACACTCATTAATAAACTTATCATGAAATAAAGAACAAGTACAGTTAAAAGCACAAATCATTCCACTCATATATGTGTTTCATTACTAAAAAGATAAAACATCTCATGTAACCTATTCAGTCACTCTGAGAGAAAAAGGAAAAATTTACAACAAAATAAATACACAGTATCAAATACCAAAACCCATACAACATCCAAATATAATTCAAAGTATATTATAAAATTTTTAAAATCTTCATAAACTGTATAACTTTAATCACAAAAGTACCAGACGTACACACCTCTCATCATAGCGCATCTGTCAGAATGCGAAACACATACAAAGTCAAAAACTGACTTAAACATAAAAAAGAAACAATCCACCCAGAAAGCAGAAGAGAAACCCTCCAACTTTAAACCAAAATGATTTGTGCTCACTACAGAGCAACAAGCCGTGCTCGTTTTCCAGTATAATTTAACCATTAGTTTATTTCACTGATTGCTCTGAAAGCCAGACCAGACCAGGCAGAAGGCAACTGGGAAAGCTCCCGCTGATTGTAAACGTTAGTCTGGCTCAGGGGTTATTGTAATTCTAATCTATTCCAATAACACAAGCATTTTCAATAAGTGACCCCTTGAATCAAGTGTTTGAGATACCCACCTAAAATTAAGACCTTCACCTGGGTACATTTTGGATAATCTGAGCTGACAAAGAAGTTTGAGGTGCACAGTTCTAAATTGGATTAAGCCATATTTGTTAAAACTTAATATAAAGTGCATTTTATCAATGTCTGAACTATTATAGCATAGAAAGCTATAGAGAGCTTAGAGCAGTGGCCTCAAACTCCAGTCCTGGAGGGCCACTGTGGCAGCAGGTTTTCATTCTAACCCTTTTCTTAAGTAGTGACCTGTTTTTGCTGCTAATTAACTTCTTTTGAATTAATTTTAATTGACTTGCTCTTGAAGACTCTGGCCCATTGTTTCTTTTTTTCCTTAAGTTGCTCATAATGATCCCACAACATGGAACACTGTCCTACCGTTTGTTTTGTACGCGGTGCGAGAATCACCACAGGCGTCCACTGGCTTGAGTCCCTTCGAGTTGTTATTCGGCAGGCGGCGCGAGGCATCCTGGATGTGGTAACGTGAGGAATGGATAGGAAACGAGAGAGCAGCTAAGGTCCAAGCTTTGCAGATCGACTAATTTCGTTGCAAGACAGAATTTCTATGCTTTCCTCTATTGCTGTGGAACACCAACAACGAGAACAGGAAACTCAGAAGCGTCTTTACGATAGGCGCAGCAAGCTCCGTGAGTTCAAACCTGGCGATCGTGTTTTGGTACTGGTTCCCTCGGATCCACACAAATTCTTAGCTAAATGGCAGGGCCCGCCATTATTGAGGAGCGTATGAGTCCGTAAATTACAAGGTTAGAATACCGGCGGCGCAAACCATTCCAGATTTTACACATTAACCTCTTGAAGGAATGGCACGACCGACAAGAGGTTAACACTTCCTTGGCTGCTGTTTCTCAGTCCGATGTTACCATTGGTAACGATCTTACTGACACGCAAAAGACAGAACTGTTATCTTTGATAGAACGGAACACTGATGTCTTTTCAGATTTACCAGGCAAGACTAACATTACAAAACATAAAATTACCACTGCACCTGATGTTCGCGTACAGATGCGGCCGTTCCGGATACCGGAAGCGCGGCGAAATATTGTGTGCGAAGAGGTAAAAAAGATGCTGACACTGGGTGTAATTCGTGAAAGTAAAAGTGACTGGTGCAGCCCAGTCGTATTAGTCCCAAAGCAAGACGGTTCGGTTCGGTTCTATATCGATTTCAGACGCTTGAATAAGGTCTCTAAATTGATGCTTATCCCATGCCCCGTGTCGATGAACTGTTGGAAAAACTGGGTCAGGCGAGCTATATCTCCACGCTAGATCTCACGAAAGGCTATTGGCAGGTGCCTTTAGAGGCTAGCAGTTGTGAGAAAACGGCATTTGCGACTCTGACGGACTCTATGAATTTACAAGACTCCCGTTTGGTCTTCACGGGCACCTCTAACTTTTCAGCGTATGATGGATCAGATCCTACGTCCTCACTCTGAATATGCTGGGGCATACCTTGACGATGTCGTGATTTTTAGCAATGATTGGAAAACACACTTAGAGCGGCTTCAAGCCGTTCTTGAAAGCTTGAGACAGGCTGGCCTTACTGCTAACCCTAAGAAATGTAAACTAGGCATGTCCGAGACTCATTACTTAGGCTATTCTATGGGCAAGGGTTTACTTAGGCCACAATTAAGGAAAATAGAAGAAATGCTTGTTTACCCGAGACCTAGCAGCCAAACAATAAAAAGACACAAAATGAGCCAAAACATAACCAGCAAACTGTCCATCATACAATATCTGAAAATAAAGAAAGATGAAGGTCTTAGGAATATTAATCTGCTCAGGTCCCCAAATAATTTTAATAGTACACTTAGAAAAGAGAAAAATTTGGAAATGTATGCTATCGCACAATGAGAGCAGCAACAAGCCATGGAATTAAAGAATGGATTTAATTAATGACAAGACTTTGGCCCTAATTAAGCAACTGGTTGGAGTTGAAGGCCCTGACTTAGTTGGACTTCTTTTGGCTTGCTGACGTCACATTTCATTTCTGTTTGGGTGCCATTCAGATAAACATTCAGGGGAAATCTTAAAAGACAAGTCAATTAAAATAAAAGAAAAATGAGTTAATTAGCAGCAAAAAAAAGGTCACCAATTAAGAATAATGTTAAAATGAAAACTTGCAGTCACTGTTGCCCTCCAGGACTGGAGCTTGAGACCACTAGCTTACAGCTTTATTTTTTAACAAAGCTACAAATTATAAGGAGGGTTGATAGTGAGAGAAGGATAAGAAAGTTGCAGAGGTTTCTTTAATCAAAGTCTCCAGCGTAAGGGGTTGCAGATTCATTCCAGGTTTGTGGCTTAGAATGTTAGCACAGGATTGAAGATATCATACCTATTATTTTCAAACCTTGCCTAGTTTAATTTAATAAAGATAACTGCCATATTTATCTCATTATGAAATTAGTTAAAATAACTACAACAGAAATAAAAATATATGATTTGTGTTTTAAAAGCATGATGTCATTATTTACCTGTTAGTTGTAATTATTATAACTTGTATCACACATTTTAATAATTAACTTCCAAATGATGGCTAAGTAGATTCCTTTTTAATAGATCATAATACATAGTATCAATTACAAAATGGAGGCTTAGCATTCATCCTTTAAATATAAGGAACATGGCTACACATGTTCCTCTAAACCACCAATCCCATTCAAAACCAGTTTATATGCACCTATGGCTAATCTACAAACATGACAAATGATGTTGATTTGAAAGTAAATTTATTTAGTTAGTGTCTTTAATACTTCCACATTGGCTAGACATTAATGTATCTCAGCTGATAATGCAGAGGCAAATGCATAGTATTGTAATGGTGCTCAATTGCAGGGTATGGTTGCTAAAACACATTTTATTAGGTTGTTTAAAACTGCACAGAAAAGAGAATGTAACAAATAGTATATAAAATGAACACTGTGCATCCACTAAGTGTTTTATGGTAACTTGGGGGAAGTAATTAAAAGGTGGACTCGAGGTGAGACATAAGTGGACGCATGTAAAAGACTAAAGAAACATGTTTTATGCTGCATGGCACACTGTCAAGTGCATGTGTTGTAATGTGTTGCAGTTTGTTATTAAAAGTTGTTAAAGTTCATTGAAGCATCCACGGTCATTTCACATGCTGTCAGAATGGAGAGTCATGGCAAAGTTTATGCATGGCATGGCAAAAACTCCTCCTTCGACAAGCCAGGAGAGTGGCTAGATTGGAAACTGCAATTTGCAAGATTTAGGACCGCCACCAAGCTAAACAAGGGAGATTGTGAAGTCCAGGTGAGCAGCCTAATTTATGTCATGGGGAGCATGGAGGAAACATTTACAAATCCTTTGTTTTTGCAGAAGAGGTGCACCAAAATGACTTTGACAGTGTGTTGAGAAAGTTTGATGACTATTTTGTGATACATGAACATGCATGCTTTCACCAATGTGTGCAGAGAGGTCCAGGGAAAAAATAGAGAATTTTATCACAGGTTTGCATGAATTGTTGGAGCACTGTGACTTCGGTGAGAGTAGAGAAAATATCCATGAATGGATAGTTGTCAGAGTATTAGATAAAGATGTTTCACGTAACCTGCAGCTAAAAAAGGACCTAATGCTAGCGTTGACCATTGAGACGGTCTGGCAGTCAGAAGAGGTTGCTTCCCAAATTAGTGTGCAAGGAGAAGCAGCGAGAATGATACATGGAGTAACACTTAAGCACAGCAAAGAATTTAAATGCTATTGCAACCAAAAAAGGGGAAATAGTAGCCAACATGGCGGAAAGAATGGACAGTGCATTAAGTTAAGGAAAATGTATCATAACAAATATGAATGCTTTCCAGCCAAGAAATCCACAAGGAACTCATACAATAAAGTAGGATATTGGAGTAGAGTGTGTAGGAATAGGAAGGCCATGAACGAAGATACAGAGCAAACATTGACATACTTCCTAGGAGCAGTGAGTAAAGCAGATGGGTCAGCAGAGCAATGGTCTGTCAAGTTGTTAATGGCATCCATGTTGGTTGAATTCAAGATTGACACAGGTGCAGATGTGAATGTCATCTAGAAAAAGACATATCACTCACTCATTCCCAAAAGTCAACTAGAGGCTTCAGATATACCACTGGACAGTCCAGGTGGCGAGTTTAGATGCATAGGACAAATCCAGAGTACGTTAACCTACAAAGGTAAAACTCATCCACTAACACATTCATAATCTGGGGATATACAGTAACCAATCTACTCAGCAGACAGTTATCCATGCCGATGATTTTGAGAGTAGAGTGGATGAAACAGTGAGCAATGGAGGGCGCCACCAAGTGTATGGTGAGCATGGTATGCTAAAGACTGGACTGGCAAGAATACAGCTGAAAGACATATGCAGTACATGCAACACAGTACATACCCACTCCCTAAGCTACAGAAAGTAAAGGATGAGCTCCAAAGAAAGGAATGGAACAGCATCATCAAGCAAGTAATGCAGCCAACAGACTAGTGTGTCCCAATGGTCTGTGATGAAGAACACAGGTGAGGCCCACATTTGCATCGACTTTAAGAGGCTGAATGAAAACATGAAAACAGAACAGTGTATCCTGTTCACTCCAGAAGAGATAACCACAAAGCTGAGTGGGGCTACAGTTTTTTCTACACTGGATGCTGCCAGCAGGTTCTTCCAAATACCTCTCCACTCCAATAGCATTAAGCTCACTACGTTCATTATGCCCTATGGCTGGTTTTACTTCAAGCGACTACCCTATGGTATGAGAGCACCTGAAATCTTCCAGAAAAAGATGATGGAAACCCTCCAGGGAATATAAGCTGTTGAAGTCTTCATGGAAGTTATTTTCATTTATGGGTCAAAAGAGGAGGAACACAACAGTCATTTCGACAAGGCAATGGAGCATATAAAAATGGCATGGTTGAAGCTGAACCAAGAAAAATGTTCCATTAAGCAGAGCCGGTTGAGATTCCTTGGACATCAGAGATCAGGCCAGATTCCAATAAGGTGGAAGCTATTCTGCAGTTATCACCACCGAGAGACATACAGGAGTTGAAAAGAACTCTGTGTATAGTAAACTATCTTGGGAAATTAATTCCCAATCTTTCAACAGTGGGGCAGCCCTTGTATGAACTGCTGAAAGAAAAAAAACTTGGGTGTGGAATCACTCACAACAGACAGCTTTTGAACACATAAAGCAGTTCCTAACTACCGCACCACTGCTTACTTATTACAATGTGAATAAACCTACATCCATGTCTGCTGACATTAGCAGTTATGGACTGGAGGGCGTGTTACTTCAACTTCATGAGCAACAATAGAGACTTGTAGCATATTGCTCAAAATGTCTTACTGGGGACGAAACACACTACGCTCAAATTGAAAAAGAAGCTTTAGCAGGAATGTGGGTATGTGAGAAGTTTGACAAATATCTTAATAGACTGGATCAATTGAAACTTATAACAAGCCACAAGCCACTAGTGATGCTTATTAACAAACACACTCTGGACTGTGTACCACTACGTTACGTTGTCAGCATTAATCATTGTGGATGCTCTATCACGCAGTCCTCTTGCTAACGTGTGCAACGAGATGGATACGCACAGTGATGTGGCATTATATGTTGCAAGTGTTGTGGAAAGAATCACTGCATCTACAAGCAAACTGGATAAAATCAGAAAGGTAACAGCAGCTGAAACTGAACTGCAATCTCTCATGAAACTTATTAGTAGAGGATGGTCTTAACATATGAGTAACGTACAGATGGAATGAAACCTTACGTTCCGCTGAAATCAAAGCTGTTGGAATTAATGGACTTATCCTAAGGGGGAGCAAGATTGTGGTACAGAGGCAAATGAGAGATGAAATTCTTCAGAAAATTCACAAAGTGCACCAAGGACTGATAAAATGTTGCTTCAACACACAATCATAGGTATGGTGGCCATGATTTTCTAAAGAAATAAACTTCTGACATTATGTCAAGTCAAAGTCAAAGTGAACTTTATTGTCATCTCAACCATATACAAGTATACAGATAGACGAAATTGTGAAGCTCAGGGTCCACAGAGTAACAACATGACATGCAAATAATACATTAAAAATAGAATTAAAATTTTAATTTAAAATTAAAACACAAACAAGACAAGACATTGTGCAAAGACAAGGCAAAGAAGTAGAAGCAATATTGACGTGTAGTTAGCAATATGAACTTTTATGTAATGTATGGTATTTTCCATCTAGATACATAAATATAGTCAATAGATATGTAATATACTAAATAAATAATAGATATAGAAAATACAGAAATTATCAGTGTATGATAATAGTTGTTTAAGACTTGTGTAAACAATGACAGGTCAATGTTTCACAGCAGAAGGATGTAAAGATTGTCAAAATACAGTACTTAAAGGTCAGT
Organism: Polypterus senegalus; assembly: GCF_016835505.1. NCBI lineage: Eukaryota > Metazoa > Chordata > Cladistia > Polypteriformes > Polypteridae > Polypterus > Polypterus senegalus. Next base: position 116,725,965 of record NC_053160.1, on the reverse strand, counting down.
ATGAGATTTTCAGATCATTTTCTACATGCACACTAGTCTTTGCAGGAAAGTGGCTTGCATGTATAAAAGTTCTGTTTTTAGAGGTGGTTGAAGCAGTGTGGAAGATCCCAGGGGGAAGCATGGTGTTAAGGAGTCTAACAGCTTAGGTGTAAAAACTCTCCTGCAGCCTGGCAGATCTGGCTTTGGTGCTACAGTATCTTCTCTTGGATGGCATAAGTGTGAAAAGTCCAAGTGAGGGGTGTATGTGGTCCTGCACAATGCTGCAGGCCTTGCGGACATTGCATTTGTGAAATATGCCCTGTAGTGAAGGGAGAGGCACCCCAATAATGTTCTCTGCTGTCTTCACTATCCTTTGCAGGCGCTTGCAGTCGGATATGTTGCAGTTGCCATACCAGACAGTGATGCAGCTGGTCAGAACACTCTCAATGGTGCCTGTGTAGAACATGGTGAGAAAGGAAGGGGGAAGACTTGCTCGCTTCAGCCGCTTTAGGAAGTGTAGTCTCTGCTGGGCTTTCTTGATTAGTGATGAGGTGTTATGTGTCCACGTAGGTTCCTCAGTTATGTGCACACCGAGGAACTTGGTACTCCTAACAGTCTCCACATCTAAACCATTGATGCTGAGTGGGATGTGGGCAGGATGTGATTTTCTGAAGTCCACGATTATCTCTTTTGTCTTGTCAACATTGAGAGATAGATTGTTGTCTTCACACCATGCAGACAGCCATTCCACCTCATCTCTGTATACTGTTTCATCATCCCTGCTTATCAGTCCCAGCACCGCCGTATCATCCACAAACTTGATGATGTGGTTGGTGTTGTGCGTGGCTGTGCAGTCGCGAGTCAGCAGGGTGAAGAGCAGTGGACTAAGCACACAGTCCTGCAGCGCTCCAGTGCTCAGTGTGATGTTGCTGGAAGTGTTGCAGCCTATCCAAACTGACTAGGGGCTCTCTGTCAAGAAGTCCAGGATCCAATTGCAGAAGGTGGTGTTCAGACCCAACCTGCTCAGTTTTTCAACCAGCTTTTGAGGGATGATTGTGCTGAAGGCAGAGCTAAAGTCTATGAATAGTATCCTGGCATATGTGTCTTTTTTATCCAGATGTGTCAGGGAGAGGTGAAGGGTAGAGCATATGGCATCCTCAGTTGACCTGTTTGAGCGGTATGCAAACTGAAGAGGGTCAAGGGAGGCAGGGAGATTAGTCTTTATGTGTAACATGACTAACCTTTCGAAGCACTTCATTATGATTGGCGTGAGTGCAACTGGTTGGTAGTCATTGAAGCATGTCACTGATGACTTCTTCGACACTTTTATGATGGTGGTCAACTTGAAGCATGCTGGGACTGATGACTGGCTCAGAGATGTTTTGAAGATGTCTATGAGGACACCAGCCAGTTGACTGCCACATTCTTTGAGCATACGACCAGGTATGTTTTCAGGTTCTGCAGCCTTGTGTGCTTTGACTCTGGATAGAGTCTTCTTCACGTCAGTTATGGAGAGACAGAGTACCTGGTCAGTGGAGGGAGGTGTTGCTTTTCTCGCAGGCTCTTTGTTCTGTGCCTCAAAACCTGCAAAGAAGTTGTTCAGCTCAGGGAGGCATGGAGGCATCACCATCGCTGCTGTGTGGGTTGGGCTTGTAGTTTGTAATTGTCTGAACGCCTTGCCACATACGACATGTGTCTCTGGTGCTGCTGAATTGTTTGTTAATCCTCTGTGCATATGCCCACTTAGCTCTCCTTATAGCACGAGTCATGTTGGCTCTGGCCACCATGAGGGCAGCCTTGTCTCTGGATCTGAAGGCTGCATTTCTGATCTTGAGCAGCTTGTGCACTTCTCTCGTCATCCAGGGCTTTTGGTTGGCTCTTGTGGTAACATCCTTGGTGACAGTAACATCCTCTATGCATTTGGAGATGTAGCCAGTCAGAGTCTGTGTACTTCTCCAGATTGATGGAGTCACTGTCCATAGCAGCCTCCCTGAAAATGTCTGTCAATTCAAAGCAGTCTTGGAGAGCTGAAACAGCACTCTGATGTTCTTGTGGGCTGGTTCAGCAGGGACTTGTATGCAGGAACCATAAAAATGCTGATATGGTCTGAGTAGCCGAGGTGGGGGTGGGGTAGGGCCTTGTAGGCATCAGGAGCACTCATGTAAACATTGTCCAGACAGATTCCCCCTTTAGTAGTAAAGTTCACATTCTGGAAGAATTTTGGGAGAACTCACTTCAAATTGGCATGACTTGAAGTCTCCAGCAATAATGAAAAATGCCTCGAGGTGTGTCGTTTGCAGTTTGCTGATGATCTTGTAGAGTTCCGCTAGCTGGTTAGCATTTGCGCTAGGTGGGAGGTAGACGGCAACCACCAGCACGCAGCTGTATTCCCTCGGCAGGTAGAAAGGCTGGGACCTTACCAGTAAGACCTCTAGAGGCATCTCTGTCCGCTTGGAAGATAGTCAGTCCGTCTAGCTGGATGGCCGAGTCTGCAATGTTTTCCTGGAGTCATGTCTCAGTGAAAATATAGATGCAACAGTCTCTCATTTCCCACTGCTTGGCCTGCTGTAGCTTTATGTAATCCAGCTTGTTGTCCAGTGATTGGATATTCGCGAGCATAATGGATGGTATCACAGGTCTGGTGGGGTTAGTTTTTAGCCTTGTGCTAACACCGCCGTGTTTCCCACGTTTCTGCTTCCAATCGCTGCACTTGCGTTTCCGCCTGCTCAACTTCTCAGGCTGCTGAAGTAAGCAAAGGCTGTGGAGCATCTCTGTTACCTCACTGGATAAGCGCAGTTTCTTCGGAAATCGAGCGGGATTTGCCGCTCGTAAATGTATGTCTGCATAGTACTATCATTTAAATCTACTTCTTTTCTTATACTAGTTGGCAAAGACAAACAAAGATTAACACCAAAACACTGCAGACTAGGGAGCTCTGTAAGCTGCAGCCTGCACACGCGCCGCCTTACTTGTGTACCAGGAACTGAGAAGAACTCAGAAAAGAGAACCCCTCATTTCCACACCACTTCCAGAGTGATCTTGGAAAATTTTTGCCATGGACCTATGCAAATACAACTATCTGCTTTCTGATTATTACTACAGATTTTTGGAAATACTTCACTTACCTTCAACAACAAGTGTGCAAGTTATCCAGAAACTGAAAGCAGTTTTCACCAGATTCGGGATTCCTGATGAGGTAAGCGATAATGGAGCGCAGTTTTCAAGCATGGAGTCTCAGGAATTTGTTACAATGTTTGATTTTAAACACTATACGTCTAGCCCGCATCATCCTCAGGAAAATGGACATGCAGAAAGAGCAGTACAGATAATGAAGGAAATTCTTAAAGAAAAAGATCCTGTAGTAGCTCTGATGAGCTATCGGTCCACTCCTTGCTCCACCACAGGATTAAGCCCAGCTGAACTGTTAATGGGAAGGAAAATAAGAACCACCAGGCCCATGCTTGAAGAAAACCTAATAGAGAAATGGCCAGCTGTGAGAGACAAGGCCAGGAAGGAAAAGGCGAAACAAGCATATTATTATAACCGCTGTCACGGAGCAAAACGCTTAACCTGCCCTGCAACCAGGGCTGTTGTATTCTCCATGTTGGATCGTTAAAAGTCATGGTCCACGCATGCAATCGTTTCTGGGGAAAGCATCACACCAAGATCTTTCATCATTAGTACAAAGCAAGGAGCATAAATATGATGAAACTGCCGTCATCGCCAACCTGAACCAGTACCAATTGAGAAGGATGTGAGTACCGAGCCTAACACCCACCAAGATGAAACCAGTGTCGAGTCAGTTTCTGTCAGTCAGAGTGAAGTTTCACCCACAGCCCTGCTTTCTGGAAAAAACATGAACAATCAAAAGACTCTACTTATAGACTGATGGTTCATGTGTTTTTTCTATTTATGGGAGAAACGGGTATTGACTTTAATGTAAATGGTTGATTTTGAATGTGGGAAAAGTAATGCTACACTTGGAGTAAGCTACAGATATTGTTAACTGTTTACTAGTGGTATGGTGTGAAAAGAAAAATAAAGGGGGGAGATGTCATATATAGCAGATGAAAGGAACACTGTGCATTCACTAAGCATTTTACAGCATGTGATTAAATGATGGACTTGAGGTGGTGCTATACTCAGTTGCTGCCGAAATGGACGATAAGAGATGAACTGTTGAATGCATTGAATAAACTGACATAGCAGCTCAGCTAGATGTGGTGCTGCTGTCTTCAGCTACTTTAGCATAAAGGCTCATCAATGTAAGCATTCGCCCTCTTCTTCAGGGTCTGTCTTTGCTCATCATTATTAGATAAAGTTATTGCTTTCTTCAGTTTAGGTAGACCTTTCCACACTTAATATATTTGACAGGCATTGCGTGCTATAGTAATCTTTTACCGTACTTTTTTTTTTTTTTAATGCAATAAAGTACAAAGTGTTTTTGTGGAAAATGTATCTCAAGTGTCCATGCCTGAAACAGGTGAGATTTTTGTTATTTCAGTTTAATTCATGTATTTTGGTTTAGTTTTATCTCAAAATGTCTTTACTGCGCCTGCGGTGCAATAAGAAAATCAGTTGATCATCAACGTGAATTCTGAAATATTTGTACGATGTAAGTCAACCAATTCTCAGTTTACTTAAGCTACTGGGCCTTCTGACTTTTTCTTTCTGATATAAATGACCACATTTTTGGATGTTTCCCCATTTATCCTGAAGTACTGTATATTGTAACAACCTTCATTTAAAAAGTTTTAATGTCTTTTTCAATACTTCATGAAAGAATTGCTTGATTTGAAAACTTCATCAAATCAAGCGTCAACAGCATGTTCAAAAAAGGAAGAGTTAAAAATTAAGGAGGGTACTCATCTGTGTAAAAGATACAATAATTAGAACACAAACATGTCTGAACTATGTTAATATGTAATAGGACAGAGTTGAGTTAATTACAGTGTAACCAACCTCCGCCTCTATTAACAATTAGCAAAGCCTAATTTTAATTGTTTACTGTTTTTTTTAGTTAGAATATGTGGCTGAATAGGTTTATAGAGTCAGTATTGTGGCGTGTACAGTGAAACTCTTACTTGCATGTGTTAATCAACATGCAGCACGTTGCCACTCTTAAATGCAAATACTGAACAACATCTATAAAGAAATTTGACTAGAATTTGAGCTTAGTATAGATGTTTAAAGATGTTTAGCTTTACTAATTGTGCTTTCCTTGCTGCTCTACAAGCATGTGTCTGGAAGTATGTTAAGCAACTAAAAGCACTTTATTGATCAATGAATAAGCTCAGCTGCCGTAAGTGATTTTATCACTTTATAACTGACCATACAATCTTTTACTATACTGTACTCTATTCTCTTCTTACTTGCTCTTGAATGGTGGTGAAGGGAAATTTGAACATGACTATTAGATGGAGTACTTAAAATATAGTTGTACCAGGATTATTGAACATGTGTATTGTACTCATACTAAAATCAATATTAAAATATTAAAACTTATTGAAACTAAAGTAAAACACCTGGACAAAGATCATTAATGATTTTTAGGCTATTGTTCTTTTGTACTGGTGCAATCAGTGATCTTTTCCAAAGGTCAGAGACTATGCCACTAAGTATTGACCATTGAAATAGCTTCTAAATAGGGTGCACTAACTGGTTAGATTTTACCGCTGCTTCTATTCAGGCCGTGACCTTTAGAGTGTTAGTTTTATTGAACATATTTAAACTGATTTCAGTGCACTCAGTTAGTTCAAACTACACAGCAGCTGAAATAACTCTCTTTTTATTGATAGCTTTAGGCTACTCCCAAAAGAATCATTACCATCAAACGTGCAAAACAAATTAATCAGATCTTTTGCAAGAAAATAAGTACATTTTCAACTGTTGAATAATGTCTCCTTGTAGCCAGTCTGTAATAACTGCCAGATATGGGAACACATTTCACCCTTGCATGAACAATATTTATCAACTCAATGGTTACCTTTTATACTCCTTAATAAAATGTATTGTTTGTATGTTCATTCATTCATTCATTCATTCATTCCACCTATCTTATCCAGCTAAGGGTTGCTAGGAGTTAGCGCCTATTTTAGCAAGACAGCTCATTGCAGGGCACACTCAGGAAAACATATGCATACATACATGCAAACCAATCACAAACACACTCTCCCAGAATTCAATTTACAACTGGAAATCAATCTAGTCTTTTTGTATTACAGCAAGAAAACAGAAGAATAAAGAGAAAAACCTACATATACAAAAGGAAAAATGTGCAAAGCATTGGCAAATAGGGATCATGTTTCTATTTTAAATGTCTTTTATGGGGAGAGATTGCTGTCAAAAAGAACTCATAATAATTTATGACAAATTTACATTTCACAAGTCTGAATGAAATTTGCGCTCCTCAAAATTATGCTTGTGTCTGAATATTACGAGTACAATTCTCAAGCTTGAACAAGCTGCCATTTCTCTGCCAAAGGACTTTTTCGTTTTCCTCCTGAAATGTTCAGTTCATAAAATACTGCGTAAGTGCCATAACATTAAGTTATTTTTCATTTTATCACATTATAACAAGAAAAGGAATTACTGTGAAAACCACGCATAAGATAGAGTGGGGAGTAATTTCTGCAATTGCAGATAAAGAGGATAATATATGCCGAAGTGGCTCTAATATGAGAGCAGATGAAGGTAAAGGATTTCACTATACAATGTGCAGAATATACTTTATTTCTTTTCAAAGAATAAAGTGCCCACACAGTGTCTCAATAATCCATACATAATCTTCATAAAATATATGTTCTCCGTGAAATAAACATTTTAAAATGCAAATACTGTACATTAAAATACAAGGGCTGTAATAAAAGAAGTCAATTTTCTGTGTTTCTCAAGTATCCTTTGTCCCATAATTTCTCTCGTTTTATTCTTGTCCTTTCTTTCTCGCATTAACCCCCACACATTTATCCTGCTGGTTAATCCAGCCACCGCAAGATAAACAATGTGGCAATAAACAGCAGTTAAAACATAATGGGAGTGCACATACAAGACACTAAACTAAAAACAATCAATAAATTAACGGACTAAAAACCCCCGTGATATTCCCCATCAAATACAACAGTAATTCCTATTCCTTAACTACATTAATGGGCGGTTTATAGAAAAAAAAAAAACTTATTGACTTACTAGGGTACCTGTCATTCATTACATTTTTCTCTCCTTGGTGACATACTTACAGGAAAAAAATATTTACCTTAGCTTTATGTCAGGTGAGTAAACAGCAATAATGACATAAATCTGAGTGTCTCCTGGGATGCACACTATCTAGAAATTCGATTTAGCATTCATTTTTAGGGAGCTATTGATTTAACCATCCATCAATGCATTTATTTTATGACCCATTTATTTAAAATAAATAACTTGCCAATCCTGAAAGCTTTGGGCATAAGGCAGAAACAAACCCAGGACAGTTTACACTTATTATAGTCTCAAATTAAATGGACTTCCCAATTTAAGATAAGAGGAAGACCTTTGTGAAAAAAGAAAAAAAAAACACACACACACGTGCAAGATATTGCACAAGCTTCACACAAACAGTGAATGGAAAGGAGATAACACTTTTGAAACTAAACTCTGTAGCATACATATGACTGAAAAATGTTATTACCTTGACAGTAAAGCTGCTATTTGTGAAAATAAAAGCATAGCTTTTTTAATTAATTGCCTAGTTTACTAATCCAAGCACTACCCTGGTAATAGTAACTGCTAATCAAAAATCCAGCAATGGGACATCTGAAAACTTAATGTAGCAAAATATAAATCAACTGATATTCAAAAGAGTATAAAGAATTATAATTAAGCTCAAATCTTCTGTTGAACTAAATAAAAATAAACCAATCCAAAAATATGTTTGCAATTTAAAATTCTGTTTGCTAAACATTGCTCACTGGGAAACAGTGATTTTTGTTAACAAAAATATATTCAATTTTACAATTTGATCCCTGGTGCCTTACCAGAACCTGGCTTAGTCAGTTTGACTGTACTGGTTTAGTTGGGGTAGCTTCAAAAGGTTTTACCTTTCTTCATAAATCAAGAAAAATCCATCATATTGTTTGTCATAGAATAATTTTGTGATAAAATGTATGTTTCTTTCAAAAATGTTGCAATTTATCAATCATTAATATTCTTTCAAACAGAATGTAGTCCTTCAGAGTACATCATAGACATTATTATTACCAGTCTTAAATCTTCAATGTGTTCCAAGATGCTAGTCTGCACTTTAAACAAAACAATTTAATAAATGAGTTCAAGTATCTCATCACTGCTTAAAGGTTGTCAAGGTTTCTGCTTCAACTACATGACCTAGTAGATTGTTCCCTTTTCCTGCAACTTTTTACATCAATAAGTACTTCCTGCCTTCAATTTTAAACTCGTTTCCCATTCATTTCCATTGGTGTCCTGAAGTACATGATTCATGTTTTAGCTGAAAGAATTCTGCTGGATCTACTTAATGCCTTTCAGGATTTTGAAGACCTGGATTAGGTCCCCAGACAATCTCCTCTGATTGAGACTAAATATGTTTTGTTTTCCGAGTTTGTCAGAGTACAACATATCCTTATATCCTGTCCTGGGATACACCTGGTTGATCTCCTCTACAGAGATTCAAGTAGTGCCATGTTATTTATGTAGTGTGGTGACCATACGTCACAAAACACTAAAGATACAATCTCTTTAGTCCATCATACTATATAATCATAATGTCTCTTGATTGTTTTTGCAATATAACCTAACATTTGCCTTTTTAATTTATTCTGCACATTGCTGAGATGATGAAAATGTTGAATCAGCATAAACCCCTAAATCATTTTCAGAGGCTGGTTCCTGTAGGACAGCGTCTGTCATCTTATTTTTAATTGATGTTCCTACATGCAAATGTGTAGCACTTTTATAAATGAAACTGCAGTTATCAAGAGCTTGGACAAGTATTTTTGAATTTTTGCTCCCTCCTCAGTGTCTGCCATTCCTACAGTTTTAGTATCATCTGTGAATCCACAAGTTTACTAACTGTACTAAAATCAATCTCCCTATAATTCAGAAAATGTAACAGTCCAAAAGTAGTCCCCTGTGAGACTCCACTGGTGACCTCTGTCCACATGGAGGAGTATTCCCCTCTCATCTGTACTCTTTGTGTCCTGTTGGTTAACATGCCCGAGATTAATTTTTTTAGGATTCCTCTGATGTCAGCAGCTTCTAGTTTCAGAATTAATCTTTGGTGTGGGACTGTTAGAAAGGTTTAAGTATTTTTTTTTTTTGTCAACTCTACAGTTGTCTGTTCAAAATTACCTAAAAGATTGATTTATCTTAAGTGGCCACTTGGTCAGAGGCAGATAGATTTTGACCTGCCCTTTTCTTAGTATCTGCTGCCTCAGAGTTTGTTTCCTGTGGAATTTTAATTGACTGGAATTTTCCCTAACAATTGTTCCAGTCTTAAATTTTAATAATGTTATTTGTATTAGGGACTTTACAAATTTTCTGATGAATGATCACATTTAAAGATTACAATTATATTTAGTTGTCCATATTGTGTGGTGACTTTTTTATGGCAATTCTCTAAAGCTTATTTGGTTTATTTAAGTCTGTTAATTGTGTACAGCTGTCAAAGCTTATTAAAGGAAAACAAATTCATTAACTAAATATTGAGATGTATTATCTTAATAGTGAATTGATTAATTGCTGAATGTGTGTGCACAGTCACCATATTCACAGATATGTAAAACAAATCCCTTAATCAAAAAATGGTAGTGCCTTTGTATTCAAGCTGAAGTTTACACTGGTCTCTCCTCACAATAGTTTTTAGGTTGTTTTTGTTTAAGTACTTAAATTTAATTACATGCTTGTATCTAGAGCATTTTTAAATCCAGTCTTATTTAAAATTTTGTTAAAAAGTATTATCCCATTTGCTTCTGTTATTTGAGAATAACATCACAATTATAGGTGGTAATAAAAAAAAAAAAACTAAATCCTTATGAAGATGTAAATCAATGTGTAATGGCACTGTCTCATTGTGACTCACGGCCAGAACATCCATATTAAATTAAATGATTTCCTCTTACTTGAAAATGAGACTCAATGGAAATTTTATGTTAAAAATTGTGTTAATTAAAAACTATTAAAGCAGAATATGGTTATAAGTATGTGAGTTATGAAGTCTGCCATTTATATGTGTTTAATTTTGAAGAATTTTTATAAATAATTTGTATACTTTAGTCATTTTTTTTGTCCAAATAATTATTTTCTTATGGCACTGTGTGTGCTATTAAGAAGGAACTCTGAATACCAATTAACCAAAATATACAGTATGCGGTAAATGTTCAGGGCAGGAGAATTTTATACTACTCCTGTCTCATTCCCACTAATCAATTTTTATCAAATACTTCAAATGTATAGGTGCTCTTTCCAGGTATTTACTGTACCATGCACTCATTTATGATAAACAGTCGTATCCTCTACATTTCTATGTGTATTTATAAACTTTAGTACAAACAACTATGAATTTTCCCAGTATACATATGAACACATATGGGTTGGTAGCGTAAACAGCAGCAAACCCTGGGTTTTCTTTAATTTCCATAGAGAAAACAATTGACTGGCACACCAGAAGCAGCGAAAATGCCAAAGAACTCACAGGTTCTTTCATGTCACTTTTTCCAAGGCAAACCTTTCATTCTGAGTAAAGCTGTGTAATGTGGCAACTCAAATTGGAAACTGGAGCTGCAGTTACAGAAATGCAGGTAACGTATGGAAATTGACTCATAGGGACCCAACCAACTGGTTAACAACCATCCCCACTATGGGAGGTTCCAGAAATTTCCCTTCCCTAAATTTTCAGCCCTGCACTCTCGTATTTCCCCATCTCACTCTTGTTTGTACTTCAATAATCCTACTAGCTCAGCAACAAGAGCCTGCATCTGATTTCATGAAAAGTCACAGATGCTAGTAAGTAATGTGCATTTTTATGGTGATTATGATGATGTCACAGCCATGGATTATTCTCTATGTTTTATTTATTTTCTGCTTTTTTTCATATTATTACTTTTCATTTGTTTTTGTGATAGACTGGGGTTTGTGTCGTGGGTACTCTGTTTGTCATTTTCATGATCTCCAGGGTTCCAGTTTCCTACCACAGTCCAAAGACATGCAAGTTAGGTGGCCTGTGTGTGTTTACACTGCAATGGATTGGCACTCTGTCAGCATGTTGATCCTGCCTTGTGCCCAATGACTGCTGGGATAGCCTCCAGCTGCTCTGAATTAAGAGTAAATGAGATAGATTGATGTATTTTGTGTTTTTGTAATTATTTTAATATTGTGCATGTCAAGTCTATAGTATTACTTGTACTTTGTAGGTGCAACCCCATGAAAGAGCCTGATGTCACTGCTGCTAGGGCTCCCCTTTGCCTTTATATTCTTGTGGAAGACATGGTCACAGAAGGGGTCAGGTGAGAATTGTTAAGAGAGCATCAAGTGAGTACTGTATTGTTCTAATTTACTGGTTTGTGGGCTTTTGTTTTTAGACTCTTATTCTTTGGTTTGTGGATTGGTATTGTTTTCAATGGGGTGCCTTTTTATACCTTTTTTGAGATTATTTTATGGTTCTTTTCTGATTTTTATGCTCCTATTGTTTATACAATTATTCATTGATAAATATTTTTTGGTCTTTTCAATCAAGCTAGAGGTTTTATTATTAATCCTCTGCTTTGGAGGACATTTTTGAATATTTTGAATTTTAAGTATTGTTGATGCTTTAAAGCCAGTGCCCCACTTTACGTCTATGCAGAAAATATAGAATTTTAATTAAATATATTTTATCAATACATGATCATTTTTACAATAAGCGTATACTTAAATGAAGTTGTAACAATGCAGATTATTAAAAGCATAAAGGATTGAAGGTAACTAAAGGGTTAACTAAACGTGGCTTGAAGCTTCGGCATTTGAGGCTTTTGCCTCATCTAGAGGAGCCACCAAGATAGTTGCTAAGGTTAAAATGAAGTAGATGTGTAATGAACAACCCCTTAAAAAAGGCAAAAGCAAACTAGTGAGAAATCCCAAACACCTCTTTTATGAAACAATGGGGAAGATCAATGGGGAAACCCACAGGACAAAACTATTAACAAAGCGATGTTTAAAATGATGGAAGAATTGACATGTATACAAAGTTACTGGTGGCTGTAATCATTTGGGTAAGATGATGAATTCTGCATATTAAGAGTCAGATGATGTTAGGTATTTGGTAAGGTAATGGTAATAGGAAAGTATAAAAGGGAATGAATTGTTACCTTGATTGCTCACTCCATGAACTGAGGCATTTGTGCAAATCTATGTGCAAATAAAGAACTATTCTGCATTTTCATCTGGTCTCTGAGAATTACTTCTTTGCAAACAGAGGAAAATTTTTTCCACAACATAATTTGGAGAGCCAGCCAGGGGAAAGGAGAGGCTCAAATCTCCAGAAAGCAGGAAGGGGCCATGAGAGTTGACAAAGACATTGCGCCTTTTAAAGTTAAACATTTTTGTTATTGAATTGTTTGTGTCAGTTTCACGGGGGCTTCATCCTGCCAAAGGAGACGCGGTAAGAAGATTCTCTTTAGAACTAAAGAGCAGAAAGAAAAGTAAAAGTGCAGAATGGAGGAATCAACTAAGGTATTACTGTAAATAAGTTTGTAAATATGGGAAACCCTATAGAGTACTTATAGGTTGCTACGCTACTGTCCAATATAGTAGAAGTGTAATATTGTTGGTTTGTTCTTCTAGTAAACCTAGTGAGGGGCTGCAGAGAGGCAAAAAATGACTGTTTAATCCTGCTCCGGTCGGTCGGGTCATCTGTGCATAGTTTTAAGGTATTATTGAACTGATCACTGTAGAAAAGAACTGAACCTGGCCAGTTGGAAGGCCACCTCAATGAATTACACTAAGTAGTTTCTTTAGAGTGTGCGGAGAGCAGGTGAAAATCATATTGAATACAGCTCCAACACGAAGGTGTGATGTCTTTAGGTTCCTTTGGTAATGGCTATTACTGTATAATAGATTACTCAGAAAGGGCTCAGTTGTCCTTGAGATGAATGAGATTCATCTTGGTAATAGCTACTGAAATAATAGATTACCAGGGAAGCATTAATGTTAGCAGAAAGTAGCCTGGTTGAATGCATACTACAAGATAAGGTCATGTCAGGATAGTGAATACTGGCCTAGGGTTGAATGATTACAACAAAAGGAAACTACGCTCAGTTTAATTAAATTTATCTTAGGAGGCTCCTTGGAGAATGTGACGATGCAGGTTCTGCTCAATGCTCCCATCCAGCTTCTGGAAGTCCTTGAATCCAACACCGTCGGTAATGTCACCAATGAGCTAGGCAGTGAAGACATCAACCATCTAGCAAGTGGATGGTGCAAAAAGTGCCAAGTGCCTTTATTAAAAGACAAACCAAAAACAAACAGTGTCCAAATAGTGCAGTGTCTCTCAAATAAGTCATTAAATAAATAATCCAATAAAACAGGTGAATCCGTGGAGGTTGAAAACACAATAGAAAAAAAAAATCCTTTAAAACAACAAGGTTAAAAACAATGGCTGGAGGCAGGCTTTCTTTAAAAATCCAGTGCTTACTTATTTCTTACTGGTGGCTCCTCTGCTTCTCCCCTACGGGTCCCTCAACAGGGAAGTGGCCTTACCAATAAAATGTAGCTCCTTCATTTCTTGTCCGGTAGACCTCCAATCCCCGGCTATGTTGGGCTTCATTCAGACCGAGACGGGTTCCTTCCTCACCAGGACGCTCACGCTGGGGCTCAACATGCCCAAAGCCTCCTCGACTCCTTTTCCTTCAACAGCCAGTCGACCCCTCTGCCATTCCCTCCAGCTCCTCAAAACTACTCAGCTGGAGCGACTGCTTCAATCTGCCCCCTCAGAGAGTTGGCCAGACACTCCTTCGGGGCTCTCCTACCAGCTGAATTTAAACTTTCACGAACCTGCTCTCTTTCCCGCACTGCTTACTCCTTACTGCTGCCTTCTTCTACATTAAACTCTGTTCCTTCTCTTTCTTCCTCCTTTCCCTATCTGCCTCGCGCTTCTATTATTTATTATGGGGACGTGGATCAGGTGTGGCAACTAGCAGCTCTCGGCAACAATTACACATGCGGACGACTCCTCACCTGTGCACTTAAGCATGGATCGTCCGCATCACGAATTACCCGAGAACCGCCTCGGCCACACTACCACACCACCTCTCAAAGGCACGAGTACAGCCACTATTTATATAAAGTGGCCTTTGATCTGATCTGCGGACCCACTATACCACAGAGGAACGTTGAATGACTGTAGAAGAAGTCTGCTTTCGTAGCAGAAACACCAAGAAATACAATTAGGTAGGGAGGAATTAATAGCTCACTCAAAGGAGGAGTGTAGTTTTAGTATAATTTTTGGGATAGGTCATTAGTGTAATTTTGTCTATATTTTAATAGAGTAAAGCAATAAAATCAATAATTCATTAGCAATTAAGTATGATTGTAAATACATATTTCCAGATCCCTGTCCTTGAATGAATGAATGGCAGGTAGTTTGAGAGTCTGAGAGTGACAGGGACCATCCATATCAAAACAGCGGAATCAGCTTTAAGTTCCTAAACCATCTCATGAGTGGGACTTGGGGAGAGAATATTAGTGCTGCTGCGAAGAAAGGAGGTCTTTTTGAGTTTCAAAGCAATAGATTTTATATTGATCCGTATGCTGAGGAAACACTGGATGAATGTGTGTGAGATTGCCTAGGATAAGCCATTGGCTTGGAGACAAGTGAAAAATTAATCTCCAGAGCTCAAATACTGGGTGATGAAAGGTGTAATATAGTATCAAGCACATAGAAGTGTGAGCGTGAACATACACATGGGAGGAAACATTTTTAGATGCCCATTTACATAATCAATATGTACAGTTTCTTTCTGGAATAAAATGCTATGGATATTAAATAATTTACATGAGTTGTCAGGTAACTTAAGGAAGGGTGATAAGGTGGCGAAGTGGTTGACACTGCTGCTCGGGAACAGGAAATAAAGGTTCAGACTTGCATGTTCTCAGTGTGGAGTAAAATGTAAGCATGAGAGGCAGAAAAGTGTGTAAATGCTTTAAATAGTAGATGCTAAATGATGAAGAGTTAATGTGTTAAAAACAGTTTAATGTTATCTTGCAAATGTTTTGCAGTCTCGCTTGAGAGAGTCTGAGAATATGTTTAGTTAAAGACAATGCGTGAAAATATGTGGTGTAGTTTGAAATTAATCAATTAATATAGGTATACACATATATATATATATATATGTATTTTAAATTCAAACTTAATTATAATTTATGATTAGGTCCAATAAAAGGTTTCCAGACATAATATAAAAGTGTGTGCCCTTTTCATTTGAGTATTGGCCACACTCAAGTGGAAGTTCTTTAATTCTCTAATTTTTAATTGAACATAAAAGGAGACTTTTTCTAAAACAGTAAGGAAGCTATTGATGAGCACTGGCTTCCAGTCTAGGTTGTGTTCCATACTAAAATATGCTGTACAAAAAGGGGTTAACAAAAAAGGTAGACAGTGCTTTTTCTTTAGAATCAACACTCAAAAAGATGCAAGAAACATCTCAGGAGGATAGCAACAAAAAAGCATGCATGAATAATTATCCTTAACAGGAGATTATGGGTAAAAGAAATCAATATTAAGCATAGCTAAATTTTATGCATCATAATATTTTCTTTAAGTACTGCATGCAATGGTATGATGCACTAACTACTCTGAAAGCATTTTAAATACAAATAGATTTTAATTTATAAGGCATTTCATACAATATGATGTTGATTTGTTTTTCCCACCATCCACTTCTTGTCTTACAAATAACGTCATACTTCAAAAATGAAATAGAATAGAATGTTATTGTTTGAATGACTACATTGCTGATAGAAGTTTTTTTTTATTAATTTGATGTCCTAATGAAACATACTGGACACAACTAGCAAAATATTAGCTTAAAGTAATATAGCTGGGTTATAACGTGTATAAAGATAATAATCATAGATGTGTTTTAATATAATTTGTATTGATCTATGTAACTTCTGAAATAATTTAAGGATAGTATTATGGGAAATGTTGCGGTGGTCTGGCACCCTGCCCAGGGTTTGTTTCCTGCCTTGCGCCCTGTGTTGGCTGTTGAATGGATTATGGGAAATGATAAGATACATCTTATATGAATTATACTGTTTGTCTCAGACACAGTGAAATATAAATTTCTTTTGTAAATGATTTAAATTGCAAAACTGGATTTACTTGAACAATATTCTGTAATTTGAAAAAGGGAATGTGGAGCTTAATCGTGTTAGCTTATTTTGAACTTATTTTTAAATTAATTAGGAATTTACCAGTCCAGAGTGTGGACTTCTTTCTTAATCCATCTGCTATGCTGACAGAGAGATGTTTTCTGGAGGATACTAGTGTTCTATTGCCATTTATTAATGGAAAGGGTACAGAGAACATGGAGAAGCATATTTCTATTTTAGAATCATCAACGGAAATTTTCTAATTTCTGCAGAAACCTCCACACAATATGGTTCTTTAGCAACCTCCACACCACTCTGCTTTCTCCTTTCCTTTGTTATTGTCGTTCATCTCTGGGCATATTTGTACCATCTGTAGAATTAATAACATTTGGCTTTTAATCAAGTTGTTACATTAATGGGGAAAGTTTTATGGCCCTTACTGACCGATACCATTTTGCTCCACATTTCCTATAAACTTAATATAATAAAGAAATTGGCACAAGAGTCAATATAGGGGATGTTTATGATGTTTTATAGTTATGTTTTATGGATTAATGTTTTTATGTAATTTGGACTGTTATCCAGAATCTAACACATGATTACTAGCACTTATGACATTACAGGAGTAATTATCATATTAGCATTTACAGCATTAGCAGTTAAAAGCCAGTTCAATTTAAGTTAACTTGGTTATTAATTTAATGAAATGATTAATAGAGTTTAACAAAGGGAAATTTGTTAACTATAAAGAATGGTATGAAACTTAAGGGATGATAAATAAGTGTTATATGAATAGAAACACACAGGGAAAAATGTTTAAACCTATTAATATAAGGTGAAAATGTAATTTAAAAAAATAACTTTTAAAACAAATAAAATGTACCATTTGTTTAAATAACTATTGTTTTTCATGAAGAATGAATTTTGTAGTGAAACAGTAACTGATACAGAAGGATGGGGCAAATGTTGATATTAATGTATTAGGAATCTTGCATTAATATTAGATACAATACAGTATAAGGACACAAATTGTATGATATTAGGTGTTATGATTAAACATGATGAATTAGATACAAGGTAAAGTACACACCTTTTAATGTTTGTGGAACAAAGTATAAGGGAAATAAGTTTTGTGGGATAGAGGCAACATTTTTTAAGGAACTGGTGTACTTAGGGCTACATAGACAAATAGTTGTTGGCAGTTCAGGACAAATTAACACTATGGCTTTTAAGGCCTAAATAATACAGAAGATAGCAAAACAAAATAACAGAGTTGGTGAGTGTGCAGATTGTGAATTGAAAAGCCCAGGTATACAGTGAAAAACTTATGGCAGAAGATTAAAAGGAAGCTTGGATACAACTCTTGCAATTTAAATATAAGCCAGTGGCTTGCATCAATGAGCAGTGCTGACATCTTCCAAAGGGAGGATTACTTTCAGTAAGATAGCCGATTGCATTTAACCTAATTTAAAACCACAGCTTGATGTAATTAGGGGCAACTTTGTGGATGAGAGCATGGTTGTTTGTTTAGATTCTCTCTCTAGTTATTGTTGTACACATCAGTGGTACCATAAACTAGAGAATTTGGAAGTTTTTAAAAGTAAATACTTGTGCTGTCTGTGTCACCACCAATGATACTATTGAAAGATCTGTACATATAAAAGACAAAACCCTCACTGACTCATCAATAATTCTCCCACTTCCCATATAGGTGGGAAGCTGAAATTTTCCTGTGCTCATTCCTTGCAGTGTACTTACAGATGTTAGGTATGTTTCATGTCCTATTGTAACACCCAAGGGTGGGAAACAGGTGTACCCCTAAACTGTATATATAGATAGGGAAACCCCTCCTCACTATTTCTGCAACTTCCAATATATGTAGGAAGCCCAAATTCCCCATGCTCATCCTTTACGCTGTACTTACAAATGTTAAGTATGTTTCATTTTGTGCCGTCCCCGTAACGAACTTTCAAAAATAACGTCTTCTTTTTGGCAGTTCTCACCATTATGCTGTAAGTAACTTTCAGTAATGACCTCTCCTTTTGCTGGTTTTATTCCTTATTTCCCTTAACAGTTGATTTATTTCACGGCAGAGATGCACAAGGGCCAGCCCTGGTCACCCTTCCTTTTTCCGCACGGCCACTGTCCATGTACCAACCATGTGGTTGGCTCCCTGCCTATATACATTAACGACATCCCGCACTCATGTGCCTCCTCACTCACTTCCTTACTTTCCTCAGCTGTTCATCATGCTCACTGCTCCCTTTTTCTTTACTCCACCACTTCAAGCCTATTATTGTTCGCCTTGCTTCACATCTTTCTGCTGGTGACTCCTGCCTTTTCATTTAGTTTCTTCACACTCTTAATCCTCCGGACATGCCTCCGCATACTCTACTTTTGAAGGTCAGCGCACCAATTATGTAACTACGAAACTTAAAACCACCAAAAACTTTGTAACGGCACCAAGCTTCAGATCAAATCTCTGCACAAGAACCTCATTGAGGCAACTTTCACTGTAAATGGCTAAGGGGACACTGTATTTATTTCTCGCATCCCTCTCATACCCTCTGACCTCCCATTCCAATTCAAACGCCTCCAATTTCCAGTAAGGGTCTGCTTCGCTATGACAATGAATAGGTCACAGGGCCAGACTCTAAAAAAGGTCGGCATTGACTTGACACAAGATTGCTTCTCACATGGCCAACTGTACGTTGCATGCTCAAGAGTAAGCTCAGCAGACAGCTTGGTCATTTTACAGCCCGCGGGCAGAACTGCAAACATCGTTTACAAAGAGATCCTTACATTCTAAAAATTTGCATTTCTAATACAAAACATTTACAATCATACATTAAACTCTTTACAATCATCAAATTCACTCTCAATACTAAAATAAGCAAACGACAATTACTTTGACAATTATGTTATGTTAATTTTAAAAGGTTTCCTTTTCTTTTTCATAACACACTAGTTCTCCGCTGCGAAGCATGGGTATTTTTCTAGTCTGATCATAAATGAAATACAAGAAACTAGGTATAATTTTATGAAGTAACATAGCTAATGTTTATTGGACAGGAAAGAAATTAAATAGTTGCTTAACACAGAGGGACACTGACCTTGATCAAACAATTGTTGACAATAATTTATTATCATACTTACTAGTTATGAAAAATGGAACACAATTCAGATTTATAAAGGATAGCATGTGATGCCAACTTATTTAGATGAAGAAAATTAACTTTGATACATGATATTGTTTGACTTGTTTTTGATTTACATGATTACCTCAGATTTTATTGATTTACACTGAATTTCTGCTATTCGCCAAATTTAGCTAGCTAGGGATCTTTTGTCTCATCTAGAGGAGCCACCAAGAGAGTTGTTAAGGTTAAAATGAAGTAGTTGTGTAATGAACACCCCCTTAAAAAATGAGAAAAAACTAGTGAGAAATCCCAGACACCCATTTTATGAAGTGACGATAAGATCAATAGGAAAACCTGCAGGACACCCCTAATCACAAAGCAATGTTTAGAATAATGGAAGAATCGACATGTATATGAAGTGTGACAGATAGGGGTCGCTATCGCTCCCATTAACCCTTGTCCAAAATGCCAGACACTAGATAAAAGTCCAAAAGATGACTTTATTCATATGCAACAGTGCACAAAGCACCCTTCTCTCCACTATACTCATCAAATCAATCACAAATCACTAACAATAAACTCTCCACCACTCCCAGACACGTTGCCACCCTTCCACCCAGCTCAGCTCGCCGTCTGGGAGTTCCCACAATCTTTTTATATTCCCTGACCTGGAAGTGTTCCAATCCCCAGTCCATGTGATCTCCTATCACTTCCGGGTCAGATAAAAAGTCAATTTTCTTCACCCCGGAAGCACGTCATTCCCCTTGTCCATGTGACTCGGACGTACTTCTGGGGCGTAGGGTAACTAACCATCGTTCCTCCCTGCAGCATCATCTAGTGGCCCCCATGGTATCCAGCAGGGCTGTGGATAAAGACTCCAATGTCCATGATACCCTGCTGGTCTTCGGGGCACCTTCATGCTGCAGGGAGAGCTCCACCTGGCGGCTTGGGGGTATTGGCCGGGATGAACGGCCGGCCATGCACCACAGAAGTTACTGATGACTGGAGAGTGTCTATTTGGTTGCAATTCACACTGTCATACCCTATCTGGCAGCTGACAGGTATAACATGAAAATGTCCTGACATGATATGCTGACAGAATTTAGTCGAACAAGGATATTTTCTACATTGTAAAGAACAATTAAACCAATATTTTCAGGGAGTACATGGTGATAAGATTGCAAGGTTACACCCAGAGCAGAAGAGGGTGAGTGCTTAAATGATGTGTGATAGAGTGCTTAGATTCTGCCAATAAAAAGGAGAAGTAGCTAGTCATTTCAGTTAGTGTGTACTGTGAATTGCTCGTCACAAATTTTAGCAATCAATCTTTACTACATCTACCATTATCAAATAACAAAAGGGATACAGTATATTCATTGTAGTGTCTACTGCTATCCTTGGGTTGCATGAAATGTTGATTACTGTTTACAGTATTTTTGCACTGATTATTTGCATGAGCGTCAATAAATCAAATTGCATGCAACTAACATTGTTGTGATAACAAGGTATTCTAGAATAAAGCATTTTTTCCACAATACAGGGGAGTGATGTGATCAATTGTGTTGGTGTTCCTTTAACACTTGCTTCAAAGCAGTACCTTCACTTGGCAGCAGCAAGTACTTTGTTATTTTAAAGACAAGATAGCCTGTTGTGCCTGTACAAAGAAAGACCTGTCAATCCTCATTGTGTTTCTAACCTTTGACACTCAGTCTTGTGTGCTTACAGTTCCTCAGGGATTCAGATATAGGCATGATTTCTTAGAAGCAGTTCAAGTTGAGTGAGGGTATTGTGGTCACAGGGACATTATATAGCTATGAAAATTCTCAGCAGTTGGGAGAACTGAAAGGTGGCAAGAGAATAAAAAGGTGTAGGAGGCATGTATTCTATTTTGTAAAAAAAGAAAATCTGAAACATAATATTTACTATTCAATTAGACAGAAAAAGAAGAGGCAGAGTATAACAGTTTGTGCATCAAGTGGAAATAAGAGTGAGGGCTTCTCTATATCACTGGGCATAGGAAGATCAATGGTGGAGGTGCAATGGGGGTAAGAAAGGTTATCCTGGACAGCATTTGTCCAAAGAGGAGGGAAATAATAAAAAAGCATACTGTACTTGAAACAATAGTATCAACGCAGTCAGTGAAACTAGCCTGAAAATTGGGGATTTTAGTTTTGTGAGTTGAAAAAAGGTAATGTTCAGAAAGAATACTATTAGAATGACCAAGCCAATACTATTAAAAAGAAAAAATTTAAGAAGAAAGAACATTCAAATTAAATAGACCACGCTTTACACTAAATAGAGAAACATACTTCAGTAAAGGTGCTTAAGGTGTTTACTAATGATCAGCTGCAGTTTTTTAGTCTCAAAAAAAAAGCTATATAGCGCCCGACCCGGCACAGACTCACTCCGAGGCACGTGTAAAAACACACAAAGACTTTATTTTCTTCAGCTGGAGGGCACATCTTCCCTGTAATTCCTCTAGCCACAACACAGTACCAAAGGCACTCACAGTAACAAAACACAACCCTTCTTCTGGTGGTGGCTGGCCCCTTTTATAGTCTACCCGGAAGTGTTCCAGGTGCTTGACCACCTGGTTCCAATTGCACTACTGGGTGGGGCTGAAGAGTTGTCCAGCTGTGCTGTGGAATCCATGTAGCACACCCTGGTGGCCACCCCAACTCCCAACCGGTCTGTTGAGGACTCCATCTCCCATGGGCCCCTGCAGGAGGTTGAGGCATCACCGCCGGCCAGGGAGGCTGCCAACGAGCGTCCTGGGTTGGGGTATTGAGTTGCCCATGGTTGCTCCCCCAGAACATATGCAGCATGGAACCCGGCCACCTGCCACAACGTATTCTGTAAGTTGTACTTACATCATTTTGTATGTGTTCTCTAACGTTCAGTTACTTCACCTTCCTGCACTGAAGAGAATAAATTTTACTTATATATATAGAGAAAAGCCAAGCAAAATGACACCTTTTATTGGCTAACTAAAAAGATTACAATATGCAAGCTTTCGAGGCAACTCAGGCCCCTTCTTCAGGCAAGTACATCTTGCCTGAAGAAGGGGCCTGAGTTGCCTCGAAAGCTTGCATATTGTAATCTTTTTAGTTAGCCAATAAAAGGTGTCATTTTGCTTGGCTTTTCTCTACATTCATAATGGCTAACACGGTACAACAACCTAGTACTACTTATATATATATAAAGTAAAATACTACCTTACTGTTTATTTTGTCTTATTCAAACCATACAAACTATGGAGATATAGTAGTGACTGCGTTGTAGCTTTTAGACCCCTGTTCACTTTCCATTTAGAGTTCCTTGATTTTACAATATGTTGGGAAAATTAGCTCAACAGGAAAAGTATGACTGAACAGCCTGTTTTGCAAAATGTTGTCATGTTCATAGATAGATCAAACAAACAAGCAATTTGTCCCAAGGGTGAAGGTTGCTTTTTATAGAAGCTCTTTAAATAAATGCATAAATAGATGAATATATACACATACACACACTGGTACTGGTCTGAAAACATACCACAATGATTAAAAAGGTAAAAAAAAATCAGAAAGAAAACTTCTGTCTTGGCAGTCACAGTGAGGCACTATACAGGTATATTGCTTTGGTATAAAAGAGCCCCAGTAGTGTTTCCTGACACACTTCTGCTGAATAATATGTGGCTGGTACACAGTGTCAGTGTTTCAGAGAGGATGTTCAGCACTGTTCATAATGACACTTGGTTTTGTTTTCTTTTGCTACAACCTCCAGTTCTTCCTACAGTGAAAACATTTTGTCTGGCTTATTAGTTGTAAATTGGCAATTGAACATTGCTTGTTAGTATGAGTGTACAAAGTGATGTACAGCTTTTAACCCATTTTTTCCTTTCTGGGGCCATGGAATACCAATATGTAGAGCATGCTCATACAAACTACTATATTAACTTAAATCAGGTCAATTTCAACAACTAGTACTTTGGATTTTGATAATTGGAAAATACCCACATGTAGAACATGCAGTGACCACAACAGGAGAACTGGACTTTGTTTTCTCAAACTAATGCAGCACCAGGGTGGGCACCACCATTAAGGAAAATTAGGCATTTGCCTAGGATGCTGAATATAAAGGGGGGGAACTCATCTGCACGGGTTAGCTACCAAATAATCTGGTGATGCACTAATAAGCTTGTCCTTGGACGCAAAATAACCAGGCACCAACACTGTGCACCACCATCCTGTCTTTAATGAATAATTATCCATGACAAAATTAGCTTAGTAAATGTGAAAATGTAAATTTGATACTTGTTTTTCTTGAATATTTGAAAGCTTTTATTGAGCATTTTATTGTGCAACATCAATCTTTACAATTTTCAGTGACATATCAGCAAAATCTGAAATGAAGTGCCCACTCTCTCCCAATAGTGATTAAGTCTGTAACTACAACTAGCTAAGCAGAGAAAGAAGCAGCTTGTGAAAGTGGCCTAGTTGCCAAGGCAACAGTAAAAAGACTCTCTTTGGCCTTGTTCTGATTGAGATGCTAAATTCCATATGTCTCTTTTGATTTTGCCTTCCAGCTAGCTAGACCAGAGGTAGGAGGTTTAACACAATGAATGGCTAACACACCCGTCCTCATTCTTTTGTGTTCAAGTACCTGAAAACCTGTTAAATAGACGAAATCAAAGCTATTAAACACAAAAAATGTAGCTCTCTCATCTGAAATTATTTAATTAGGAGAAAGTAATAGCAGATTCAGAGGAATGCAAACATCTTAAATACAATTTCTGCATTAAAAACTCATTAATAGTGAATTACCCCTCCTCAAGCCGCCACCTTATCATGGTGGAGGGGTTTGCGTGTCCCAATGATCCTAGGAGCTCTGTTGTCGGGGGGCCTTATGCCCCTGGTAGGGTCACCCAAGGCAAACTGGTCCTAGGCGAGGGACATGACAAAGAGCGGTTCAGAAAACCTCCTATGATGCCTACAAACATTGAATGGCATTTTCCCTCACCTGGATGTGGGTCATTGGGGCCCCCCTTCAGAGCCAGGTCTGGAGGTTGGGCTCGATGGTGACCGCCATGGGGCTCGGCCGGGCACAGCCTGAAGAGGCAACGTGGGTCCCCCTTCCCATGGGCTCAACACCTGTAGGAGAGGCCAAGGAGGTTGGGTGCAGTGTGAGTCGGCTGGTAGCCGAAGGCGGGGACCTTGGTGGTCTGATTGTTGGCTACAGAAGCTGGCTTTTGGGACATGAAATGTCACTTCTCTGAAGGGGAAGGAACCTGAGCTAGTGCATGAGGTTCAGAGGTTCCAGGTAGATATAGTTGGGCTCACCTCGACACACAGCGTGGACTCTGGAAGCAGTCTATTAGAGAGGGGCTGGACTCTCTACCACTCTGGAGTTGCCTCTACTGAGAGGCCCTGAGCAGGTGTGGTTACACTTATTGCACCCCGACTTGGAGCCTGTTCATTGGGGTTCACCCAGGTAGAGGAGAGGGTAGCCTCCCTCCACCTTCAGGTAGGGGGACTGGTCCTAACTGTTGTTTGTGCGTATGCACCGAACAGCAGTCTGGAGTACCCACCCTTTTTGGAGTCCCTGGAAGGGATGCTAGAGGGCACACCTTCTGGGGACTCTCTCGTTCTGCTGGGAGATTTCAGTGCTCATGTGGGTAATGACAGTTAGATCTGGAAGAGTGTGATTGGGAGGAATGGCCGCCCCCGATCTGAACCAGAGTGGTGTTTTGTTATTGGACTTCTATGCTCATCACGGATTGTCCATAACGAACACCATATTCAGGCAAAGGGATGTCCATATGTGCACCTGGCACCAGGACACCCTAGGCCTCAGTTCGATGATTGACTTCGTGGTTGTGTCATCGGACTTGTGGCCACATGTCCTGGATACGGGTTAAGAGAGGGGTGGAACTGTCAACTGATCACCAACTGGTGGTGAGTTGGCTTCGATGGTGGGGGAGGATGCCGGTCAGGCCTGGTAGGCCCAAACATATTGTGAGGGTCTGCTGGGAACGTCTGGCAGAGTCCCATGTCAGAAGTAGCTTCAACTCCCACCTCTTGCAGAACTTCGACCACGTTCCAAGGGAGGTGGGGGACATTGAGTCTGAATGGGCAATGTTCTACATGTCTACTGTTGAGGTGGCTGACCAGAGCTGTGGCCGTAAGGTGGTCGGTGCCTGTCATGGCAGCAATCCCCAAACCCATTGGTGGACACCGGTGGTGAAGGATGCCGTCAAGCTGAAGGAGTCCTACGGGACCCTTTTGTCCTGTGGGACTCCAGAGGCAGCTAACAGGTACCGGCAGGCCAAGTGGAATATGGCTTCAGTGGTTGCTGAGGCAAAAACTCGGGCATGGGAGGAGTTTGGTGAGGCCATGGAGAACAACTTCCGGACAGCTTCGAGGAGATTCTGGTCTCAGGAGGGGGAAGCAGTGCAGTGTCAACACTTTATATGGTGGGGATGGTGCACTGCTGACCTCAGCTTGGGACATTGAGGGTTGGTGGGGGGAGTACTTTGAAGACCTCCTCAATCCCACTAACATGTCTTCCAATGAGAAAGCAGAGCCTGGGGACTGGGAGGTGGGCTCTCCCATCTCTGGAACTGAGGTCACCGAGGTGGTCAAAAAATTCCTTGGTGGCAGGGCCCTGGGGGTGGATGAGTTACGCTCGGAGTTCCTCAGGGTTCTGGATGTTGTAGGACTGTCTTGGTTGACACGCCTCTGCAACATTGCATGGACATCGGGGACAGTGCCTCTGGATTGGCAGACCAGGTTGGTGGTCCCCATCTTTAAGAAGGGAGACCAGAGGGTGTGTTCTAACTACAGAAGGATCACACTCCTCAGCCTCACTGGAAAAATTTATTCGGGGGTCCTGGAGAGGAGGGTCCGTCAGATAGTCGAACCTCGGATTCAGGAGGAACAGTGTGGTTTTCGTCCTAGTCGCGGAACAGTGGACCAGCTCCTGCAGGGTACATGGGAATTTGTCCAACCAGTCTACATGTGTTTTGTGGACTTGGAAAAGGAGTTCAACCATGTCCCTCAAGGAATCCTTTAGGGGCTGCTCCTGGAGTATGTGGTACCGGACCCCCTGATAAGAGCTGTTCGGTCCCTGTACAACCGGTGACAGAGCCGGCAGTAAGTCAAACCAGTTTCTAGTGTGAGTTGGACTCTGCCAGGGCTGTCCTTTGTCTCCAATTCTGTTCATAACTTTTATGGCCAGAATTTCTAGGCACAGCCAGGGCATTGAGAGGGTCTGGTCTGGTTTGGTAGGCTCAGAATTGGGTCACTGCTTTTTGCAGATGATGTTGTCCTGTTTGCTTCATCAGGCCGTGATCTTCAGCTCTCTCTGGATCGGTTCGCAGCCGAGTGTGAAGTGGCTGGGATGGGAATCGGCACCTCCAAATCCGAGTCCATGGTTCTCAGCCGGAAAAGGGTGGAGTGCCCTCTCAGGATTGGGAGTAAGATACTGCCCCAAGTGGAGGAGTTCAAATATTTCGGGGTCTTGTTCATGAGTGAGACAGGCAGATCGGTGCGGGGTCCACAGTGATGTGGGCTCTGCATCGGTCTGTTGTGGTGAAAAAAGAGCTGAGCCGAAAGGCACAGCTCTCGATTTACCAGTCAAGCTACATTCCTACGCTATGGGTAGTAACCGAAAGAACGAGATTGCGAATACAAGCAGCTGAAATGTCTGGGCTTTCCCTTAAAGATAAGGTGAGAAGCTTGGTCACCCGGGAGGAGCTCAGAGTAGAGCCACTGCTCCTCTGAATCGAGAGGAGTCAGATGAGGTGGCTCGGGCATCTGATCAGGATGCCTCCTGAACGCCTCCCTGGTGAGGTGTTCCAGTCACATATAACCAGGAGGAGACGCCGGGGAAGACCCAGGACACGCTGGAGGGACTACGTATGTCTCTCGGCTGGCCTGGGAACGCCTCGGAATTCCCCCAGAGAAGTAGAAGTGGCCAGGAAGAGGGAAGTCTGGGCATCTCTGCTCAAGCTGCTGCCCCCACAAACTAATCTCAGATAAGCAGAAGAGGATGGATGGATGGATAATAGTGAACTATATTAGGCTGTACTACATCAGCCAAGTTGCAACTTTTTATACCAAATTGCATGTGTTCATTTATGTATGATATTTTTGTATTTTCACTTATAAAAACAGCAGCAATTCAGAATAAGACTCACAAATTGTAACATTATATTATAATGACATCTAAATAACAGAAAAGAGCCTCAAATCCACTTATTCCAATTCTGATTCATGAATGCCACGGCCTATCCTAGTAACACTGCCTCAAGGTGGAAAACATTTCTGGATGGAGTGCCAGTTCATCGCTGGGGTCAGTCATAATGCAATCACACTCATTTACACTGGGCCAATTTGAAATTGGCAGTTAACCTAACCAGTACACAGTGGCAGAAAAAGTACTCAGACAATTTACTTAAATACACAGGCAGAAATGTACTGTAGTAAAAGATGAAGTACCCCATTGACTTTTCTACTTATGTAAAAGAAAGTATTGCTTGAGACTATACTTACTGTAAAGTATTATAAAAGCATAAGTACTTTTTGAATGTATCCCATCATTTAACAGTATAACATGGCTTCAGGTGTGAATATAAATTTTGTTAAATACAAAAGTAGTACAGGTTGTGCCATTTTAATAAAGAAAGATGCAGATTGTGCTACTAACAAAAGAACTCTTCTTTTGGCTTCTCCTGTTAGGGGTCACCACAGTGGATCATCTTCTTCCATATCTTTCTGTCCTCTGTATCTTATTCTGCTACACCCATCACCTGCATGTCCTCTCTCACCACATCCATAAACCTTCTTTTAGGCCTTACTCTTTTTCTCTTGCCTGGTAGCTCTATGCTTAACATCCTTCCCCCAATATACAAAGCATCTCTCCTCTGCACATGTCCAAACCAGTGCAATCTCACCTCTCTAACTTTGCCTCTCAACCGTCCAACTTGAGCTGACCCTCTAATGAACTCATTTCTAATCCTATCCTCGTCACACGCAGTGCAGATTTTAGCATCTTTAAATCTGCTACCTCCAGCTCTGTCTCCTGCTTTCTGGTCAGTGCCACCGCCTCCAGTCCATATAACATAGCTGGTCTCACTACCGTCCTGTAAACCTTCCCTTTCACTCTTGCTGATATCCGTCTGTCACAAATCACTCCTGACACTCTTCTCCACCCTGCCTGCACTCTCTTTTTCACCTATCTTCTACAATCCCCATTATTCTGTACTGTTGATCCCAAGTATTTAAACTCATCCACCTTTCCCAACTCTACTCCTTGCATCCTCACCATTCCATTGACCTCCCTCTCATTTACACACATGTATTCTGTCTTGTTTCCTACTGACCTTCATTCCTCTCCTCTCTAGAGCATATCTCCACCTCTCCAAGGTCTCCTCAACCTGCTCCCTACCATCACTAAAGATCACAATGTCATCAGCAAACATTATAGTCCACGGGGACTCCTGTCTAATCTCGTCTGTCAACCTGTCCATCACCATTGCAAATAAGAAAGGGCTCAGAGCCGATCTCTGATGTAATCCCACCTGCACCTTGAATGCATCCGTCACTCCTACCGCAGATCTCACCATGGTCATACTTCCCTCGTACATATCCTGTACAACTCTTGCATACTTTTCTGCCACTCCTAACTTCCTCATACAATACCAAAACTCCTCTCAAGGCACCCTGACATATGCTTTCTCCAGGTCCACAAAGACGCAATGCAACTCCTTCTGGCCTTCTCTATACTTCTCCATCAACACCCTCAGATCAAACATCACATCTGTGGTGCTCTTTCTTGGCATGAAACCATACTGCTGCTCACTAATCATCACCTCACCTCTTAACCTAGCTTCCACTACTCTTTCCCATAACTTCATAGTGTGGCTCATCAACTTTATCTCCCTGTAGTTACTACAGTCCTGCACATCTACCTTATTCTTAAATATTGGCACCAGTACACTTCTCCACTCCTCAGGCATCCTCTCACTTTCCAGGATTCCATTAAACAATCCGGTTAAAAACTCCACTGCCATCTCACCTAAACACCTCCATGCTTCCAAAGGTATGTCATCTGGACCATCGGCTTTTCCATATTTCATCCTCTTCATAGTTATCCTCACTTCCTCCTTGCTAATCCTTTGCACTTCCTGCTTCACTATCTCCACATCATCCAACCACTTCTCTCTCTCTTTCTCTTCATTCATCAGCCTCTCAAAGTACTTTTTCCATCTGCTCAACACACTCTCCTCGCTTGTGAGTACATTTCCATCTTTATCCTTTATTACCCTAACCTGCAGCACATCTTTCCCAGCTCGGTCCCTCTGTCTAGTCAATCGGTACAGGTCCTTTTCTGCCTCCTTGGTGTCCAACCTCTCATACAACTCATCATACGCCTTTTCTTTAGCCTTCGCCACCTCTCTCTTCACCTTGTGCCTTATCTCCTTGTACTCGTCTACTTTCTGCATCTCTGACCATCCCACTTCTTCTTTCCCATCCTCTTCCTCTGTATTCTTTCCTGTACTTCCCCATTCCACCACCAGGTTTCTTTTTCCTCCTTCCTCTGTCCAAATGTCATGCCAAACACCTTTCTTGCTGTCACCCTTACTACATCTGCTGTAGTTTCCCAACTGTCTGGTAATTCTTCACTACTACCCAGTGCCTGCCTCACCTTCTCCCTAAATTCAACCTTGCAGTCTTCCTTTTTCAACTTCCACCATTTGATCCTTGGCTCTGCCCTCACTCTCTTCCTCTTCTTGATCTCCAACATCACCCTACATACCACCATCCTATGCTGCTTAACTACACTTTCCCCTGCCACCACTTTGCAGCCTTCAATCTCCTTCAGATTGACTCTTCTGCATAGGATGTAATCTACCTGTGTGCATCTTCCTCCTCTCCTCCTGCCTCCGGACACGTCTCCCTCCTCTTCTTCTCTGGCCAACTGTAGCCAAATTTCTGCCAGCACCCTGTTGACTAACAGCACTGGTGGCGGTCGTTGTTAACCCGTGGCTCGACTGATCTGGTATTGAAATTTGTATCGTTGTCTGCATATTTATTTGATAAAATTTTACACCAGATGCCCTTCCTAACAAATCCCTCCCCATTTATCCTGGCTTGGGACCGGCACGAAGAAACACACTAGTTTGTGCATCCACTATGGCTAGGTTAGACTGCTACTAATAAAAGAACACTAGAACATTATAACATTAAAACAATCTAGATGAAAACAGGCCATTCAGCCCAACAAAAGTTGCCAGTCCTATTCACTTAATTCTTCTAAAAACATCAAGTTGAATTTTGAAAGTAAATACATTTCTACTGTCTACCACACTACTTGGTAGCTTATTCCAAGTGTCTATGGTTCTCTGTGTAAAGAAAAACTTCCTAATGTTTGTGCAAAATTTACCCTTAACAAGTTTCCAACTGTGTCCCCTTGTTCATAATGAACAAAATCTCGATCCACTGCAATAATTACCTTCATAATTTTAAACTCTTCAGTCATGTCACCTCTTAATCTTCTTTTACTTAATTAATTTTCTTAATTTTTCTCCATAATTCATCCCCTGTAGCCGTGGAATCACCTAGTCGCTCTTCTCTGCACCTATTCTAGTGCTGCTATGTCCTTTTTGTAGCCTGGAGACCAAAACTGTACAGAGTACTCTAGATGAGGCCTAACCAATGCATTATAATCTCCTTAGACTTGTACTCTATACACTGTGCTATAAAACCTAACATTCTGTTTGCCTTTTTAATGGCTTCTGAACACTGTCTGGAAGGTGATAGTGTAGAGTCCACTACGACTCCTAAATCCTTCTCATATGGTGTACTCTTGATTTTCAACAACAACAACATTTATTTATATAGCACATTTTCATACAAAAAGTAGCTCGAAGTGCTTTACATACTGAAGAAAAGAAAAATAAAAGACAAAATAAGAAATTAAAATAAGACAACATTAGTTAACATAGAAAAGGAGTAAGGTCCGATGGCAAGGGTGGACAGAAAAAACAGAAAAAAACTCCAGACGGCTGGAGAAAAAAATAAAATCTGCAGGGGTTCCAGGCCACGGGACCGCCCAGTCTCCTCTGGGCATTCTACCTAATTCAGACCTCTCATTGTGTATTCAGACCTAACATTTTTACTTCCAATGTGTAATACTTTACATTTTCTGACATTAAACTTCATCTACCATAAATCTGCCTGAGCCTGCATCCTGTCCAAGTCCCTCTGTAATGATTTAACAGTTTCAATAATATCTGCCAATCCACCTATCTTGGTATCTTCTGCAAACTTAACCAGCTTACTTAACTTTCTATCCAAATCATTTCTATATTTTAAAACATAGCAGCACTGACCTCTGTGGAACAACACTCTTAATATCAGCCAATTCTGAATGGGTTCCTTGCACCATCACCCTCTGCTTCCTGTGACTGAGCTAATTCTGCAACCATCTAAAAACATCACCCTGAATTCCCAATTTTAGTTTGACGCAGAACCTCTTATATGACACCTTATCAAATACTGTCAGGAAGTCCAGTATATATGATAAGGTCCACTTTGATCATACCATTTTGTTGCTTCCTCGTCGAATTTCAGCATGTTAGTAAAAACATGACTTCCCTCTTCTGAGCCCAAGCTGACTGTTCAGAAAAAACTCTTGTACTTGCCATGTATTGCTCAATCTTATTCTTATTAATTTCTTCTATTAATTGTTCTGTGATGTATGTTAAAGTTACTGGCCTATAGTTGCTTGAATCAGCCTGGTCACCCATTTTATATAATGGGATAATATTTGCTATCTTCCAGTCCTTCTGAACTTCCCCAGTTTGCAGCGACTTCCTAAAAATGTGTGTCAAAGGTTTATATATGTACTCATTAACCTCCTTAAGAACTCAAGGGTAAATATTATCTGGTGTTGGATATTTGTTTGATTTCAGCCTGAGCAGCATTTCTCCCTCTACAATTTCCAAATCAATCAGTACCTCCTTAGTAGTCCCATTTACCGCTAGAAAATCATCCACTTCCTCACTTGTGAACACCTTATAAATGCTTATTTAGAGCATCTGCTATTTCACTGTCTGTATTTTTAAATTCCCCTTTACTATTCCTAATGCACATCACCTCATCAACTGTTCGTTTATTACTAAAATACTGCGTCACACACATGCGCATGGGAAGCAGCTAGAGGGCTCAAATGAGGGTAATTCCATACCAGGCCAGGAGGTGGCAAAGTGCACTAATCCTTTCTCTCTTTCCTCTGCAGACCAGTTACGTGAAATTCTGCCTGACCCAGATGACGTCACTTCCTCTGTTTTTCCACAAAACTGCCATCTTTATCTCCTCTGAATCGGTTCTGTTCTGGAATTGAATCTGTAAGCAATTGTGCAACCAATTTACTATTTTGCAGCCGGGTTTAAGTATATGGGAGACTGCCCCAAACCTTTTTCCTGGCTCTTGTCTATTCATTTGACAACTGAAAGAATCTCTTTGGGTTGTCTTTCACCTTATCTGCTATATTCCTCTCCAGCTGTCTTTTAGCCTCCCTAATGCCCCATAAACCTACACCCTTTTTTTCCTGAATCAAGATTTGAGCCATACATTATGCCTTCTAATCTCCTCAGTCTTACCTGGAGTGTCATGTGGCCCAGTCAAAACATCTAAGAAGACTACTTTGGCAGTTGTGCTCCTCAGTCTGGTACCTAACTCTTTAAATTTGGAACTGACCGATAACCCTTATGGATGTCATTTGTTCCAACGTGGACAATGACAATTAGATTTTCTCCTCCACCCACTCTGGCCAAGAGCCTATCCACCTTTCCAGGGAGGTCTCCTACCTGTGTACCCAAAAGGCAACACAATGTGTACAACTCTTTCTCTGGAGCATCCCTGCAATTCAATCCCTCTAATGATCCAGTCCACAACTACTATTACATCTGTCATTCTGGGAACTGGTTTTGAGATGGCCTTTTGAGGCTTCTCATACCTGCCTACTATTTCAGAATCTTCAGAGACACCCTCCAGCTCCTCAATTACCTGAAAACTATTTGATATTTCCAGTTCTGGGCTACTGCCCCAGGACGGTGTGCACTCTTTACCTTACGCCTTGTGACTTTGACCCACCAATCTCTAATTGTCTAGTCTGGATTCTTCTCCTTTGTTTTAATAAGCCATTAGGCCACTGCTATTCTTGACTGCTCTACATCCTGAGAGCTAAGAACTGTTCAATCTAAAAACTTGCTTAGTGAATATCTGCTGCTAGCTAACTTCCTACTGTCTTATTTGCTCCTACAGCCCTTTGTGGCTGATCGGGCATCTTAACGCTGACTGTCTTACTGCACACTGCTGAGCCTTCCCGTTTATTACTTTGAAGACAGCCACAGGCCCCTTTTTTAAACTAAAGATTCGTTGTTTCTTACTTATTAACTATTTATTGCTACAACACTGGTTCTTTACTTATTTACTTACAGATGCTAGTAAAGCTGTCGCAGCTTTCTGCTCTGCCTCGTTAATGCTAGTTCAAACACAAAAAAACAAAAAAAAGGTACATGAAACAAGTGACTTCTCCAAGCATAACCCCCAAACACCCAGCTGCCTTTGGTCCTGTGCGGGAACAAAAATTAAATAAATAACAAAGTCAAAAACCCTTCTAAAGGGAAAAAAGCTTAAAAAAATTCCCAAACAATTCCTTAGTCTCAACCAAAACCCAAGTTTATAGAAGCAAAATGCATTTTTTAAAATTAACTCTCACACCACAGAAAGCACAAAAACTCTCAGCAACTCCCAGCTGCTTCTCTCTCAATTGCAAAGATGACATCAGCAAACATCAGTACATACGGAAAAGCTACACAAAACACTCAATGTAGAGCACTGGGCAACAGGAAATCATAAACACAATACAAAAAATGTAAAAATATAGCTCAGCCTACCACAGCATGCTGCTATACTAAGCTGTTTAAACTTAGCTATCTAATGTTAACACAGCACTAGACTGATGTGCGATATCACTTAGTATAAAGGCAGTTGTTAAACCACTGAACTTACCTTTTGAAGAGGTGAACTTGGAGTCCATAAAATACATTTCAGCTGAAGTTATATCCTCAGAATCTCTTTAATTATTCCTTTCACTTTACCTCTGGACTCTGGCTTTCAGACGCATAGTAACACATCAAATGTTGCACTCTAACCACTTTTATTTTGTTTTATTTAGATTTAAATGGACAGGTTTATAATTGTATGGATTGAAGTGGGGCAGTAGTAGTTGCCGGACAGCATGTTACTGTGAGTGGTTGTACTGTAAAAATGTAGACTTTTCCTGTTATTAGTTTTTTTTTTTTTTTGATACATGCAAAGGCTCCATTGCGAGCAGGATCCCAGGGTGAGCACCCAGATGGTAGATGCAGCAGTTTATAAAAGTATTAGGTTAATATGTTTATATATTCTGTGTACAACAATACCATAAATGAATTATGTAAAACAATTATATTCTGATATAAATGTGTTACTGTATTGCATTTGTAC
Source organism: Polypterus senegalus (assembly GCF_016835505.1). NCBI lineage: Eukaryota > Metazoa > Chordata > Cladistia > Polypteriformes > Polypteridae > Polypterus > Polypterus senegalus. The sequence goes on along the minus strand of NC_053160.1, from coordinate 116,690,972 downwards.
AACAAGAGATTGATCAATGACAGATCTCATGAACAATCATGAATTAGATGGTCGCTTCTTTCACTTGCACTTTAAAACATCTAAATGTAAGAGGCTGACAACATCATGCATGCACTTTACAAATTAAGACCCAAATTTGAAAATTGGTACTGCACTGGGACCCAACAGGATTATTAAAGTGACAATGGAGTCAAAAAGAAGCAAACATTGGCCAATAAATGAAAAAAGGTAAATGTTTTTTCACTTCAAGCATATTTTCTTAACATGAATAATACTAAAATAAGAAAAGTAGGAGACTAACATTGTTAAAACAGTGCTCCATTTATCCATATCCCAAATCTGTTTATTCAGAGCAGGGTCATGGGACAGCTGAAGCCAATCCCAAGAACCATTGGAAAGATTGCCATACCAACAAAGGGTGAACACACATACACCAGGATCATCAGCACTGTCAGTCAACCTAACCTGCATGTGGAAACCACAGTACTGTACTAGGAGGAAACCCACATGAACAGGGGGAGAACATGCAAACTTTACACACAGAGAGCACTTGGGGCTGGAATCTAAAACTAATATTCAAAACAGGAAAAAATTGAAGTGTATTGCTGCCAGTGAAAATGCTTAATTTAATCTTTAGTAAAGCTCAGAGAAATTATTTCTTTGGGTGTGGCACGAGAATATGAGGAGTTTTGAAAACAATCAACGAAAGCTCACTTTGTCATTTGACTAATGGCATCAATTAAGGAGTGAAGTAGTGAAAATTAATCAATGCAGCTTATTTACCTTGAAATAAGCATAAAAAAAGGTTTTTCAAGTGAGCTCCACCATTAATACATTTTTCTAAAATATCTTCGCAAATAGTTTAACTTAGGCTCCATTTAACTGTTCAATTAACTCGAAAAAAGCAAAATTATTCCTACAAAGTACATGCACTGTGTGTACTTTATACAAGTGATAGAATAAACACTAATTCAGTTAACAGTCCAGTCTGATATGTTTAACTCTACTGACTAACTTTGTGATAAACACTTTGTGACTTTTGATATCTTCGGGTGTTCTTGCAGTTCTCAGTGGTCTAACAAACATGTTTTTCACACTAACAATAGATTGATATTTATTTAAATACTTTAAAATAATGCAAAAAAGAAAATTTATGCACACCAAAGCTTATTGAGTACAAAGTCTTCTTTGCACCTCATTGGCAGATTTAGACTCAATGCATGTCATAAAGGCAAACATGTAAGAAGGAACAAACCAATTGTCTATGACCACTGAAACTTTATACCCTCACTCTGTTGATTCACATAAATCTTGAAAAGCATCAAATCCTTGAGCCATACTTGCTAACTTCATTTCAACATTTCATGCTAGAGTTGTCATTTCCTTCTCTCTCTCCCCCAATCCTTTCATATTTGTATGTTTGGTGACAGTGTTCTCAATTTGAATGTTTCACTGGTTGTGAGATGGAAGATGGAAAGGATTATTTTAGTGCCATACAAAAGAAAAAACTGCCTGTGATGCATGAAGTGCATTGTTTCACATGTTGCATTGCCTCAAATAGTACGATCAATAGCAAGTGGTTTTTCACTCACAGATTTTTCACTTGGACAAACTTGGTTAATTTTACCACATCATTTGTTCATGCTTGAGAAACAATTCAACGAAAAGAGTTGTTCAAAAAGAACAAACCATTCATGTCACTGTAAAATGTAATACATTGCTGTGTAGTAACGTGGTGGTATAGAAAGTAAAGACTTTTGCTTTAAAATGTAGCTAAATCTACTTAAGTATGATATGTCAATAATTTCTTAAGTATAGTAAAGAAATGTGCTTTACTTTTCACCACTGCTATTACATCTTTGTAGATGTCGGAGAAAAGAAAAACTATTTTCAAGATCCATACAAAAATCACCTAAGCGAAAACTTAAAACACATAATGCTGAATCTGTGAAGCACCAGCCTTCACAACTTCATCACTGTTGCAATGATGACAAACTGTAGCACTTAAGAGTGCTACCTACATTAGCTTTTAATTCTAAAACCATCTAGCAATTGACATATGCTGATCTAACAATTACACATAATGAGCAAAAACCAGCCACTTCCGATCCATTACTTCACTGACATGGTTTCCATTAGAGAGAACCAAAGCCCAATAATTAGTTGCCAGATGCCTCAACCTTAATACCGATGGCAACCATTAAAGCCAACTCTTACAGAGATGCATGGAATAAATGACCTAGTAATGTGGTTAAGAGTAGGACTTTAGGGACCTTTACAGCTTAACTTGATATAACTTGACATGATTAAATTGTAAGGATTGGCAAACTTTGTTGGGCTGAAAGGTTTGTTCCTGACAAAATTGTTTCCATGTTTTATTCTATTCAAAACATAAAACCTAAAAATTACTTATTACTTCAGTCTCTCTTTTGCCACCACAAAGTTTGCCTGATTGAGGCAGAATATTGCATTACATTGATTTAATAATTGATAGTTTTAGCATATGCATGATATACTATACATACTTAATCAGTGGTAAGGGCTGAGGCTTTATTCTACTGCTGATACTGAGTCCATGAATTTGCACCAGACAGGCACTTGCTAACCACATAAATAATTTCACTTTCTAGTTTTTTGTCCATACATACTGTCTGAGAGATTTGCCTTAGGCAGTTGTCAATGTCACTTATGAGACAGATTTAAGTGTATCAAAAACTTAGTGTAACTCCTAGATATTGCATTCTATTGTTAATTCAGTGAAGTTTGCAAGTAAAATTCATAAGGGATCCGACTCAAATAAATTGGGGGAAAACTTGAAGTGAAACATTATGTAGTTTCAGAAATTAAACTTCCCCAATTCTTAGTACTGACACTGTAAATCAATTTGTAATGGAAGTTACAAAATGAGAAACATTGCCCAACTGTCTTTTATAATTTTAACAACTGGATTATACTGAGTGCAACATGGTGGAACAGTCATTAATGCTGCTGCCTCAGAGCTCCTTATGTCAATTATTCTCAATTATATTCATATCAGTTGCCTCTAGGTACTTCTAATTACCTTCCACATCCCAAACATATGCATGTTAAGTTAACTGAAATGATTAAATTGATCCAGTGTGATTAAACAAACATTCATGAGTGACGGCACCTAGTGATGGACTGTCTGAGGTGAATTCCTTTCTTTTTTTTTTTTCGAAACTTTATTAATTTTATTGCAGTCATTCCACACAAATCAATCAATTTTTACAAAAGTAGGATTGAGAACAAGTTGACCCCCACCCCTGAGAGAGAGAGAGCTAAGCCAACGGAGTAAAATCTAAGGCTTGTAAACATACCTAAATTGATAAGTTTGATAAGCCAATATAGATGAATGGAGAAGAAAAAGAAATACAGAAATAATTGCTTCCTCTGTGCTTTAAGAGCTTATTCTAAAATATTACTGATTAGATCCTGCCATATTTTGAAAAAAATCTGTACAGATCCTCTGAGTATTTGATTTTTTCCAATTTCAAATAGTATAAAACATCGGTTTCCCACTGACTTATAAGAGGAAAGTTAGGATTCTTCCAGAATAAGTCTGCGTGCCAAAAGTGTAGTGAATGCAATCACGGTTTGTTTGTCCTTCTCCACTTTAAACCCATCTGGAAGAACTGCAAACACAGCTGTTAATGGGTTAGCAGGGATTATGAGTCCAAGGCTGTCTGAAAGGTAATTAAAAAATTTTGGTCCAGAATGATGTTAATTTGGTGCAGGCCCAAAACATGTGACCCAGTGAGGCTGGGACTTGATTGCAGCATTCTCAGGTTGGATCATGCCCTGGAAACATTTTGGAGAGTTTTAGACGAGACAGATGTGCTCGATATATAATTTTGAGTTGTATAATTGTTTGCTTTGTGCATATGGAGCTCGAGTGAATTCTCTGCATTGCTATTTTCCACTGCTTTTCTGATATATCAATTGAGAGATCTTTTTCCCTGTGTCCTCTTGGATCTTTGAAAGGGAGGGACTGTAAAATAATTTTATATATAACAGAGATGGTGTCTGAGTCTTTGAAATTGAGCAATATTTTTCCCAGCATGGATGGGGGTGCAAGATGAGGAAAATCGGGAAGGTTCTGTGTTACAAAGTTCCTAATTTGAAGATAGTGAAAGAAATGTGTAGCTGGAATGTTAAATTTGGAATGTAATTGTTCATAGAATGCAAGGACGTTGTCTATATAAAGATCTCTTTCTAAAACTTGAGGTTTACTATAACTATTGGAAAAAAGCTGGTTAAGAAAACAGATGTGGAAGTCTTTTAAACAAGTGCTCCTTTACATATGTTGCTACCTAAATGCTCCAGACAAAACACCATGTAATATCTGCTAGGATTTTATACTCCTGCCACAAATATTGACACCACATAGTATTGAACTTCACATTTGAAGCACACAATTTTGTGTTGCATACTTTAGTACTTTTGTCTCCTGTAGACCATTGTGTCTTTATTTGCTGAAAGTGCCAGTTGAATAGCTAGGGCTATAACACTGACAGACCTAAAAAATCTAATTCCTCACACACATTCATTTCTCATAAACTAGCCTGAGCATGAAGTTCACCTCTGTTAGCTCTGACCTTAGACATAACTGTGTAGGTATCTTGTGAACAATCAGTAATGAATATGGAAATATCTTCAATTGTAACATTGTTAATTTTATGACTTATACTGAAGTTTACAAATTAATTTATTGTAATGACAATCCTCTGCTTCTCCATCTTGATTTGATGCAAACACTAAAATAATGTTATTGAGAAAAATTATAAAATAGCTTGCATTGTCAATATGCCATAAAGGACTAAACACTGACCGTATAGATGCCACAGTCTCCATCAAGAAATCCCAACCAGAAGCCCAACCAGAAGTCCCACATAAGCCTGGAAATATACTCTATGCTGAGACTCCAAGTCAAAATATATAAAAGATGGCAATGTGCTTGTCAATAACAATAGTAGGCTTGAGCTATAGAAATACATCAAACAAGCTGGAAGTCAAGGTTAAAGGACTAGATTTTGTTTTGCCAAGTTGTTATCTGTTCTATTTAAATTATTAATATTTAGATGCATCAACTGTGGATGTCCCAATAAGGACAGGCTTCCTATCAGGAGGGAGCTACTACTTTGTGCTCAATTTTACCTGGATAGACTCTGGTTCCCATAAGCCTGAATTTGGATGAAGCAAGTTTGATAACTGATTGATGGATTATTGGTGGGACCTGTTAATGAACAGACAGATATTTTGATGTATTTTAAAAAAATATAATTTAAAACTGCTACATTTGTATTTTATGTACATATTGCATGGTGGTGTTGGGCTTCCCGTTAAATGTTTATGCTTTGCTGCATTTTACATACTGCTTTAACTGTACAATACTTGTTAAAAAAAGGTCAAAACAACCTTTTCTTTCCTTTAAAATAGGTCAATCTACATAAACAAAATCATAGTCTTTCTTTGTTGAACAATGAAGCAAAAAATGACTGAACCAGTTTTCATGATATTTTGCATCAGTGATTTCATTGGTCTAACTTAAAATACAGTCTCTATGGTATACAGTATCAGGGAGAGGGGTTGGAATGGTGGGAGTCAGCCCAAAAAACAGTACCAATACAGGGACAACAATTCCTATCAGACAGCAAGAAAGTACTGTGGCTGATGAGAGGGCATCGTTCTCAGCATGCACAAAGTTTTGTTCTGGCCAAAGTCAAATCTTGTAGACCGCAGGTACAGCGTTTTCTTCTCAACGAATTACAATAACAATTTTATTGTCTCACTAGATTACAGGTTTTGTTTAAGTGTGTTATTTTATTTTATCTTGGTTGTATAGCCACATTGGCATTTTTTCCCAGTATATTTTCATCTAGGCCATTTTCTGAAACATATGGAAGCAAAAGGGGTATACAGTGTTGCTAAACCCTTTGTTTCAATACCCAAAAAAACTCCAAAATACCATATTTAGTCAATTTTGTACTTGAAAAAGTAGTTCTGCAACAATTTTGCAAAACCATTTGCAAAAAGAAATTCATCTCTTTCATTCACCATTTTCTATTATTTTGTGATGTTACATTAAATATAACCAGAGTGTGACTCAGACCAAGGACAGTGGTAGCCTGCTCTGTGTTGGTCAAACATGCAAAAGAACTGATGACGCTAAATTCTTTATCAAGGCAAAACCTTACATTTAATCATGATGAGTGAAACAAATCTAAACTTTTTTGCAATGAATATGCCATATTCCTAGAAATTTGCCTTGCAACCAGCTTAAACAATTTTTTTCTCCCAGTACGCCATGTTGCCTTACAAGGCCAGTGTGACATCAGAGAGCTGTAGCAGCCATACACAGAGCTTTCATGCGTGCATAGTGTAAAATGTGTCACAACCCGATCATTACTCCAGCCTTCCACCCTGCATGAATGTAAAACAAAACTTACATTATTTTTATTTGAAAGTTACACTAGCTGACCATAATTAAAATGCATGTATTATGAGATGGCAGCTTCAATGCCACATAGGCAATTATTCATGAAAATTAGCCATGGTTTGAAACTATGATCTAAAACAAGCTCTACCCCACTCACTGAGAAAGAAAACACATGCA